>NC_057805.1:332328182-332443108 GCF_018294505.1 Triticum aestivum
GATGGCGGCGACGTGCCGCCTCCGGATTGGTCGAGAGCGGGGGCGTGGACATGTCCGGCGGCGGGGATCTTTGTCCGGTGGCGCGAGGTGGAAGGAGCTAGGGTTTGTACCGCGAAATTTCGGGGGGAGGTGCAAATATATAGGCAGAGGGAGCTAGGAGAGTCCAAACGAGGTGCGTTTTTCGCCCACGCGATCGTGATCGAACGACCGAGAGCATGGTGGAGACTTAGAGGGGTTTTGGGGCTGTTTGAAGAGGGGTTTTGCTGCAACACACAAACAGACTTTGCGGTAACCCGGTTAACCGCTGGAGCACCAAACGACCTCCAAATGGAACGAAACTTGACCGGTGGTCTACCGGTAGTATACCAAGGCCACTTGACAAGACTCGGTCCATTCCGAGAACGTCCAACACCCGCTCACGAAAAGAAACAAAAGGGGTGCGCCGGAGGAGGTGGGAGTGCCGGATTGCAAAACGGACAACGGAGAAAATGCTCGGATGCATGAGACGAACACGTATGCTAATGCGATGCACATGATGACATGATATGAAATGCAGATGATGACATGGTAAAATGCAACACGCAAGCAAAAGACATGGCAACGACAGCGAATAACTGGGTGACACCTGGCGCATCGGATCCGGGGCGTTACAGTGGGGGTGGATGAACAGTAGCCGGTGGAGGGACCCCGTACATGGTGGGCTGGTGGAATAGGACCCCGTGGAGGCCTGGTTGAACAGTAGTCGGTGGAGGCTGGATGAACAAGACCCCGTGGAGGTCTGGATGAATAGTAGCCGGTGGAGGTTGGATGAACAGGCCCCCATGGATGAACAGTAGCTGGTGGAGGCTGGAGGAAGTCAACACTACAAAAAAAAGACACATCCATGACATTTTGGGCCGAACGAAATTTTTTTCTGTCATACATATGACACTTCTATGACGATAATTGTGACAAAACCCGGTATCATCATAGATGTGGTGGGCTCCTACTTCTATGACAAAAAATCATGACATGAAATGGGCTTTTCGTCCTGGGCGGGCCGGAGACGCAGCTGCATGACATTCTTTGGGCCGTCCATGACGGAAAAAACCATGCTAGAAGCGAGGGCGAGGAAACTTTCGGGGAGTTCCCGGTTACGGTGGGAGGTCGGGGGCTGAGCGATGCACGTTTCTCTCGTACACATACGCGCGTGTGTGCGAGGCATTGGCTCAAACTGAACCCGAGCGAGGCGTTGGGCTCTAACTGAACCCGAGCGATTGCACTGCAGGCTACGCGTTACTGAACCCGAGCGATCGATCGATGTCTGTTAACTGAACCCGATCGAGCGATTCCTTCGCTACTGCTGCTAACTGAAGCCGATCGATGCTGCCTCTGGATGAACAGTGAGCGTTGCTGGGGGGTTTGGATGAACAGTTCCCGGTGGGGGTGGATGAACAGGACCCCGTGGTGTTGCCTCTGGATGAACAGGACCCCGATTGATCGAGCCGGTTGGGGCTAGATGAACAGGACCCCGTGGAGGGCAGGATGAACAGGACCACCCCGTGGAGGGCAGAATGAACAGTAGACGGTGGAGGGCTGGATGAACAGTAGCCCGTGGAGGGGTGGTTGAACAGGAGCCCGTGGAGAGGGCTGGTTGAACAGTAGCCGGTGGAGTAGTGCGTGGTGGAGGCTGGATGAACAGGAGCCCGTGGATGAACAGTCGCAGGTGGAGGCTGGAGGAGGTCGACGGTGGATGAACAGTAGCCCGTGGAGGCTGGAGGGGGTCGACGGTGGAGATGAATAGTATCCCGTGGAGTCCCGTTTTGCGGTACGCCACACCCCTCCGATGAACAGGACCCCCGTTTCGACCGTAGCGCTCCAACACAAGTCCGTTTCCTCCGTTTTGCGGTACGCCACACCCCTCCCGATCAACAGGACCCCGTTTCGACCGTAGGAGGTCCATTTCCTCCATTTTGCGGTACGCCAGACCCCTCCCGATGAACAGGATCCTGTATCAAACGTGGCCGGTCGAACACAAGGCCGTTTCCTCCGTTCTGCGGTACGCCAGGCCTCGTTTCCATCGGCTGTTCCGTCCAAGCCCTCCCGATGAACACGACGACGCATTCTGTTCCGACCCGGCCGGTTGGCTCCCACGCGTTCCGTTGCCTCCCGATGAACACGACGCATTCCGTTGCCTCCCCATGAACACGACGCATTCCGTTGCCTCCCCATGAACACGACGACGACGCTGTTTCTCCGTTCCGACCCAGCCATGTACACGAGCCCTGGCCGTACGTATGCGCGAGTAGGCGTTCGAGACCCCGCCCGTATGTACACATACGTGGCCGTATTTTATTTCTTGCACCCTGGCCGCCGTACGTATGTGTACATGCTACGTGCGCACCTCTACTACGACACGTACGCGCCTCTACTATGACACGTGCGCGCCTCTACATCCACCAGTATATATGTACGTACACGTTCGCGACCAGAATGACAACGCTACGTACGCTTCGACCAGGTGGGTCCCGACTGTTCGGCACTTCCTTGCCTGCGAAGATGTAGCTGGTGGGTCCCAGCAGTCAGGGGGGCGAATCGTTTTTTTTTCCGGACGCACTTCCTTGCGTGCGAAGATGTAGCTGGTGGGTCCCAGCAGTCAGGGGGAAACGTTTTTTTCACAAAATAAAGTGGCCCATCCGGTGGGTCCCAGCTGTCAGGTGGAGGAATCATTATTTTCCGCGTAATAAGGAGGCACTTCCTTGCTGCGGCCGTGGACCCAGCTGTCAGCCTCTCCACGTACAGTCCACGTCCGATGGAAGTCGTTCCTTGACCACGTTGACCACACCGCGCCGAGAGCACCAGGGCGGTGGACGACGGCGAGGCCTAGGAAGGGGACGACGGGGAGCCGGGGAAGACGCGCAGTGGAAGCCCGCGCGGAGAGGAGTACGAGGGTTCACTGGTTCGGCTACGGTGTGAGGCTGCCGTCGCCGCAGGGCCTGGCCAGCGGTGGGAATAGTAGGGGCGGTGAGGCCTCCGCGGCAGCACAGCCGGCCACGGGAGGCAGGAGCATGCGGCACGACCGGCGCTGCTTTGAGCGGCTGGAGCAAGAAGACCAGAGGTTGAAGAAGCACTAGGGCCGTTGGATGGACATCGTACGGTCACTGGAGCTAGAATCGTTCATATTGACTAAAGTTGACAAAGGCCCCCGTCCCAGTCAACTTAGTAGGCCCACAAGTCAGCCTCCCACATGGTGGGTCCCAGCTAGCAGGGGGAGTATTCATTTTTTTGTGCGTAATAAGGAGGCACTTCCTTGCGTGCGAAGATATAGCTGGTGGGTCCGAGCTGTCAGCGGTGGTATGTTTTTTCGCAAAATACAGAGGCCCTTTCGGTGGGTCCCTGATGTCAGGTGGAGGAATCATTATTTTGCGCGTAATAAGGAGGCATTTCCTTGCATGCGGCCGTGGACCCAGCTATCGGCCTCTCCACGTACAGTCCACTTCAGATGCATGTCGATCGTTGACCACGTTGACCAGGCCGCGCTGAGAGCACCAAGGCGGTGGACGACGGCGAGGCCTAGGAAGGGAACGACACGGAGGCAGGGAAGACTCGGCAGTTGTTTCCCACGGAGAGGGGAGTACGACTGTACGAGGGTTTACTGGTTCGTCTGCCGTCGCCGGAGAATAACAGCAGGTGTGGGTGAGTAGAGGGATGGCTAGGCCAGCGATGGGAGTAGGTGGGGCGATGAGGCCTGCGCGGCAGCACAGCCGGCCGCGGGGAGGAGGGAGCAGGCAGTCCCGCCGGCGCTTGTTTGAGCGGCTGGAGTAGGAAGAGCAGAGATTGAAGAAGCACGACGGCCGTTCGATGGACATCCAACAGTCACTGCTTGTGCGTCAACCTTTTTTTTAGGAAAGCCTCAAATCTGTCAAAAACAGCATACATCCCATCTGCATTTATTTCTAATAATTTACAGCCCATTTGCTAACTCTTAAGGTTTTTTGGAGCCCATATTCTTTTTGTTAGCATTACAGCCCATATTGTGGCCATGGTTAAAAAATTATACGAAATTTTGCATATTTTGGTGCGGTCCGAACTGTTTTTATTCCCGAAATTTCGACTCACATTCAAACTGATTTTAAAAATAAATGTATATCAATATAAAATCCAACAAATTCTCCACGCATAAAAATTAATGTAATTTAAAATCTCGAAATGAAAAAAAGATATTTGAAACTAATTGCCGGTTTGATGTGTTTTAAAAATGTACAGCCCATTTCTCATTACTGATAGGCCATTTTCTCGGCCAGCCGAATGAAGCTCTCCTCGTCTTGAAAGATTTGCGGCCCAACAGGCCTAACAAAGCGACTTACTTGGCAAATCACAAAAAAACTGGGTTGTGGCCGTGGACCCAGCTGTCAGCCTCTCCACGTACAGTACTCTTCCGATGGAAGTCGGTCGTTGACCACATTGACCATGCCGTTCCGAGAGCACCAAGGCGGTGGACGACCGCGAGGCCTAGGAAGGGGACGACGCGGAGCCGGGGAAGACGCGGCAGTGGATGTCCACGCGGAGAGGAGTACGAGGGTTCACTGGTTCGGCTGCGGCGTGAGGCTGCCGTCACCGCAGAATAACACGGGGTGTGGGTGAGTAGAGGGATACCCTGGGCCAGCGGTGGGAGTAGTAGGGGCGGTGAGGCCTCCGCGGCATAACAGCCGGCCACGAGAGGCAGGAGCACGCGGCACGACCGGCGCTGCGTTGGGCGGCTGGAGCAAGAAGACCAGAGGTTGAAGAAGCACTATGGCCGTTGGATGGACATCGTACGGTCACTGGAGCTAGAATCATTCATATTGACTAAGTTGACAAAGCCCTCCGTCCTCGTCAACTTAGTAGGCCCACAAGTCAGCCACCCACTATGGTGGGTCCCAGCTAGCAGGGGGTATTCATTTTTTGGTGCGTGATAAGGAGGCACATCCTTGCGTGCGAAGATATAGCTGGTGGGTCCGACCTGTCAGCGGGGGGGGGGACGTTTTTTCGTGAAATACAGAAGCCCTTCCCACATACAGTGCACGTACAGTGCGTAATAAGGAGGAAGTTTCCTTGCGTGCGACCATGGACCTCGTGGGTCCCAGCCGTCAGCCTCTCCACGTACAGTCCTCTTCCGATGACTCTCGTATGTTGACCACGCCGCGCCGAGTGCACCGAGGCGGTGGACGACGGCGAGGCCCCAGACTGGAACGACCCGCAGATGGGGAAGACGCGGCAGTGGAGTCGCAGACGGAGAGGAGTGGGAAACTTGACTGGTTCGGGTGCGGGGTGGGCCTACACTCGGCAGAGAATAACAGGAGGTGCGGACTGGAGGGATGGCCTGGCCGTCGGCGGGGTAGCGTTTCGCCGAGGAGCGCAAAACAACGCCGCTGGACGTCGAAGGCTGGAGCAGGCGGTTCCCGCAGCGCTGGGGGAAGAAGATGAGAGATTGAAGAAGAATGCCGGTCGTTGGATGTAAATCCAACGCCTTCTTAGGCTTCGACCTACTGGCCCACATGTCAGCCAGTCCATTTGTTTTTTAGTCCATTTGGTGGGCTGGGTGAAACAATGATGTAGCATCTATGCAGCCCGTTTAGATCCCATTTGCATTTTTCTCGAAATCCGCGGACTTGCTGGGCTGGGTGAAAATATCATGTTGGGCTAGACGGAGAAATGTAATAAAAACATAAACACATGATTGCACGTCAGTAAAATCTTTGCAAGCTTATGTACGCAATCACTAGGAGTTAACTTGCCAAGTTATATATAAACAATTATTATTATTATTTTGTAAGAACTTTCAACTTATGAAATAAAATATCATTTTAATTTGATGAGTTAATAGTACGTGGGATATTATTATTTTTTAGGCTAGACGTGGGACCGTTGAGTTGGTTCTAGGGGAAAGTACTGGGAGAAAACTCAGTTTACATCGAAAAAGGAAGTGGGAGAAAATTCAGAGATCTGTTGGGTCCACCTGAGGAGGGGAATATGTTGGGAGGAAGGAGATTCAAAGCACGGCAGCCGAGTGAACTAGTTTTATTTTTACGGACAAGTGAACTAGTTTACATACATAAGCAAATAGCCACTAAAAAAGCAATCGGGTTAATGCGTTCTTAAAAGAAATATTTCGGACAAAACAGATAATTACGACACATAGGCTAATGCATGAAACACTCAGATGATAAAGGTGCTTATAAACAGATAAAGTACAACATCTAGACCTTCCTGGCACGCTTGATCATGACGCTGCGGCTGTCCGTGTACTCGTTGGTTACGGGAAGCAGACACGCCCTCATGTCCAAGATCTGCCTGTACATGTCATAGCATGCGTATGCGTCCTTGGCCGCGTAGGTTATGTAGGCTAGATTCAGAGGTACCTCCCACGTGTTCAGGTCGTCTTCTTTCATGTTGGCGTATCAGGGGTCGATGATGGTCTTAGCGAGGTCAACCACGGAGTCCTTCTCCCGCCCGTTGCTGATGATCTTGTATTGCTTTTGGATGTCGACAAGCTTGTTGCACCAGATGGCCGAATCATTGCGTTCTTCCTTCTCTCCACCGTAGCGAAGGTGCAGTCAGCGCTGCCGATGAAATGGGCGAATGCTCCAGAACCTGGTGCAGCCATAGGACTGAGGCGAGGCAGAGCTTCACCGAGTCCGTATCGTTGGTGTACATCACATTCAACTTGGTGCAGCCATAGGACTGAACGGCGAACTCAAAGGGGAACTCCTTGCTGAAGTCCATATCCAGCAGGCTCACCCCCCGGATCGCCATTGGAGTCTCTTTGAGTGAACGAGTGTGTAGGCGGCGGCAGCAGTTCGTTTTTCAGCTCTTGGGGAACTGGATTCAACAGTAAGCTGAGTGTGTACCGGCGACAACAGTTACTACCCCTCCCTCGTCCGCTGCACGCCCGGCAGAAGATGCACCCTCGGCCACACGTCGGTTCACGAGCGGGTCTGTATTGGTACTGTAATAACAGGAGTTAGTGGTCACTTTACTTAAATTTAATTACCTTTAATCGAAATTTATACTTAAAACAAGCAATGCATTCGCTCGTTCTATCAGTGCCACAGGATCAACATGCACAACAATTAGAATTATTATTCTCAGGACGCTCACGATCAGCACATTTGTCGCACTTTCACAAAGATAATGCTACCAAGTTTGAACTGTTTGTTATGGTTGTTGTCCTCTGCATCATCATGCCGTGTTTCCCAGCTTGCAAGATTCAAAACCAACAAATAAGATCCAAATAATAAGTACAACAAAGATGCCTACACATCTCATTGATTCCCAGCTTGCAAGATTCAGAACCAACAAATAAGATCCAAATAATAAGTACAACAAAGATGCCTACACATCTCATTGATTCCCAGCTTGCAAGATTCAGAACCAACAAATACGATTAAAATAATAAGTACAACAAAGATGCCTACACATCTCACTGATTCCCAGCTTGCAAGATTCAGAACCAACCCATTAGAGCCTTTTGATAAAGTGAATATCGGGATCCCTTGGCTAGCCATGTCATACAATCGAAGAACTTGGCGAATGCTCTTGACCGTCACAACATCTGTAGTTGAGTATTCCTGTTTGCACAGCGCAGATAATAAAGAGCATGATTACTATAATACTGGCACTAATGGAAGTCAACCTGCAGCTCCACCCGATGATTCAATTCATGCCACGTTTTCTGCAGTTCGCCTGAAATGAAGCAAAGATTGCATCATTCAGCTACAGCTCATCTTGCAAAGGCTAATAAAATGTTGCACGAGATTACCAGCAGAATTTGACGGAGATTTTGGATACTCCAATCACCATTTTGTGCAGTTCCACCAAAATTGAGAGATGTTGCCCATGTAACATTTTAGTTGAACTGCACAAGACACTCATTCCAAAAAAGTGTTTTGTGCAGTTCACCAAAAGGTCACAATAGCAACAAGGTGAAATGGATATCCCTATCTGCACAAAAAGATAGAAAGTAAATAGTTGCTGGTCAATAAGAATATACGAAACATATACAAAATGAAAAGAAGCATCTTAATTATGTTCATGGCAATCACACAAGGACAGTAGAAATTTTAAAATGTCAGCAATGCTTCATGTTACCAGAAGCATTACGATCAACAATGAGATTCCTCAAATATGGGATTACTTGAATGGTGGCATTGCTTGTTTACCAGACACAATAAATCAATAGCAGCTAAAGAGTTGGCTTAAGGGCATGGGACCGTGGGGACACCAGGACACTCAGCAGCGTAAAGGAGCAACTTACTTATCATACTGGGGAAAACAGCAGGAGTGCCATTTGTAACACAGTTTAATTGCATCTTATCACTAGAGGCATTAGATTAACAATAACACTGGTTAGACATGTCCCTAAGGTAACAGTGTGATTGCTTCATTTTACATGCGCCCTTACATTAACAACAACAAAAGGTTGGTATAAGGACATGCGACAGTGGACGCATCAGCACAATGTACCTACAAGGAGGCATAAAGTGGTGATGCCGAGTTTGTTCATGCTATGTGAGGGCAGCAAACCTAATCCTGGAGACCTTTTACTATGTGAGGGCAGCAAATCTAATCCTGGAGACCTTTTACTATGTGAGGGTAGCAAATCTAATCCTGGAGACCTTTTACTATGTGAGGGCAGCAAATCTAATCCTGGAGACCTTTTACTATGTGAGGGCAGCAAATCTAATCCGGAGACCTTTTACTATGTGAGGGCAGCAAATCTAATCCTGAGACCTTTTACTATGTGACGGCAGCAAATCTAATCCTGGAGACCTTTTACTATGTGATGGCAGCAAATCTAATCCTGGACATACTATGTTGACTTGTCCACCAGCCGCCACTTTCTATCCTTTTTTCAACCAATAATAGATCTATTCCTTATCCAGTTTATACTGCGTTTTCCCATTATTTCCCTTTTCAACCAAGAGACCAGTTGGGTATCCGGTCTCTACTACTTTCACCATATTATTTCCACTTTGAATCAAGTCCTAGATTCATGCTACAACTTTCCCCCCTTTCTTCGTTGTTTGAACAAAGCCCTAGATTCGAATGCATGAAGTAGATTTACCTCTAATAATACTAAAAATTTAGGTGGCTTTGGAAGAGCTGATGGGAGTAGAAAAATATGCACATGCAGACACGTGGGGAGCTGGGGTAGTAGAGCAAGGCCGCTTTCGAAGAACTTATACCTGAGGGTCGCCGGGATGTCGGCGGCGGCAGGTCGGATCTGCGGACAATACGACAGGGAGGAAGAAGGGTCGGAGGACCTCCCGAGCTGGCGCTGTGTCGGAGAGAACGGCACGGGCAGAGGATCGGGCCCCTCCGGCAGCTGTGGGTTTCCTCCCTCGGCGGCGATGACCGCGTGAACGATGCACCTTTTAGTCCTCTACACACACCGGCCGAAGGGATCCGGCCGAATCTGTGACCAGCGGTGAGGAGAGAGAAAATGTCGCTACCGCAGTCTTGTTTATATCTGGAGAGGATGAGAGAATGAAGAGAGCAACCCTAGTAAAGCAAGCGCTCGGGCCCCTGCGTCCATATATAGTGGAGTGATTATCTTTTTTCTCTCCACAACAAGCGTTTCAATTTGTGTACGTGGCATTAAAGAAAAGAAACTCTCTATTTAAGGTGACTACTGTATGACTCCTACTTACTACTAGTAGTACTACAGTATTGTTCACTTGTGCTCCCCGCCCCTCCATTCATTGAACAACCCCACGGGTGAATAAACATACAGTAAGTACTGTATTTATATAGAATCAACAAGCTCGAACTATTTTCGCATAGTTAAAATTTGAGGGCGGGGCTTTTCCCGGGCAGTACGCGCGGCAGTTTTCGGGTAGGCGGTTTGACAGAGAGGCGAGGAGGGTGAGCGAGTGGGGCTATGCGATTTGATGGCGCGTTACTGCTGGAAGACTTGTGATATGACCACTCACTATAGTCATGAATTACTGGCGCTCTGACCGGGGTGATGCCCCCTTCCGTTCCGCGCTCTAATCTGGTGCATGACACGTCGACCCGGATGCTGGCTCTCCCACATGTCGGAGTAGTAAGAAGGAGCAAAGAATGATGTGGTATATACTAGTACTATACTAGAGTACTACTCAGGTCGGAGGAGTGCGAACCACGGCAGCCCAGTGAACCAGCAGTGCGAACCACAGTAGCCCAGTGAACCAGCAGTAGAAAACAATGTGGTGATATGGCCATAAAAAACAATGTGCTACGGTCCACACTATAGCATGTACAGTAACACTCCTCTTTGTTTGGAACCCTGAGTTAGAGCTAGTTTGGGTTGAAATAGCCTCAAATTATCGAAACAAGAGGGGTTAGTTTGAGCTAGTTTGCTCTAACCCAGCTAAACAAACTAGCCCGGTGGAGAGGTTCTAATTGGGTTAGTTATCCTCGGGCCCACTGAAAGAGAACTAAAAAAATCTCCCCTGCCCACACCAGATCGCTCCCCCTCTCGCACGACTCCTCTCTGTTCCCCATAGGGCCGCTCGCCCTCTCTCTCCTCCGGCCGCCCTCTCCTTCCGGCCTCCGCCGCCCTACTCCGGCCGCCCTCTCCCTCCGGCCTTCGAAGGTCGCCCCGCTCCCCCTTCACCAGTCGTTTTTCTCCCTCTGTCGTGCGCGGCGGCGACGCATCTACCAGGGTGGTCGCGAGAGGGGTGAGTTTGTTCGTTCCTTCTCTGTCTCACGGCCATATCATTGATCTTGCTTGCTCTAGCGCTAATTCTGATTTGGAAAAGTAGATCCTGATCAAACTTGGTATAGATTTGTGGTGCACACATGGAATTGTTTGATGCTGCTTGAGGAGATAATAAATCTTTCTAGAGGCCCAAAGATTCAGGTCACCTTTCTAGGTATTTCAATTTCAGGCTTGCATTACTTCTAGAGGCCCAAAGATTTAGTTCACCTTTCTAGATATTTCAATTTCAGGCTTGCATTATTTCTAGAGGCCCAAAGATTCAGTTCACCTTTCTAGGTATTTCAGTTTCAGGCTTGCATTATTTCTAGAGGCCCAAAGATTCAGTTCACCTTTCTAGGTATTTCACATCCAGGCTTGCATTATTTCTAGAGGCCCAAAGATTCAGTTCACCTTTCTAGGTATTTCAGTTTCAGGCTTGCATTATTTCTAGAGGCCCAAAGATTCAGTTCACCTTTCTAGGTATTTTAGTTATAGGCTTGCATTATTTCTAGAGGCCCAAAGATTAAGTTCCCACTCAGCGGCAAGCGGCCCTGCTTCCCATGCCGGTGTCGACCTCAGCTCGCAAGGGCCGGCGTCGGAGGGGTTCCCGGGGCTTGGGCTCTAAAGAGCCTTCCTCCAGAGCGACGATGGCGAGCTCCTCCCTCGGTGAGTGAGGGGCTCCGGGCTCCCTCCCTATTGTGAATGACTTCCGTGATGAGTTAGCTCATCCTTTGTTTCATGAAGTGTTTTTTTATTTTGTGAAGCTTGATTGACGACTTGTATGTTTAAGTGGGATATCTCATTTGTATGGACAAAGTAAAAATTATCATGTTTTGCATGCTTGATTTGTATAGATGGTTCGTTTATCTCAATTGTGAGCGGGAGGAGGCCACAGAAGAGCCGGCCACACCAAGAGGGTGCTTGGATCCAAGGGACTTATTTTAGTCTGACTAAAAATAGTCTCTTTAAGAGGCTAAAGTTCCAAGCACCCCTGACTAAAGAGGGGCTAAAACTAGTCTTGAGACTAAAAAAATTTAGCCAGGGTTACCCCTACTAAAATGTGGATTAGTCCTCTCTCTCCTCATATAACTCCTCTCCTTTAACACAGGCGAGTTCTGGATTGGAGGGTTTGGAGGATAATAAATGCTCATTAACTTGATTTTAGTCTCTTTAGTATTTGGATCCAAGCATGGGTGAGGCTAGCAAGTTTTAGTCCCACTACTTTTAGTCATGGAACTAAAACATATCCAAGCACCCTCCAAATCCGGCAGGAAATAGGGTCCAAAGTAGTCAAATGATTGAGATAGAGCATTTATTGTCAATCTAACCCTGCCATCCATACACCTCTTTGGTTTAGAGTTAGTTCAGGGTTAGAATCTAACTCTAACCTCTAACTGAGTTAGAGTTCTCCTCGTCTCGGTTCATCGCCATCATACTTTCCGCATTCCTGTGTTTTCAGTATCCTGCGAATCAAAGAGGCCCTTTTTTGCGGGAAAAATCAAAGAGGCCCTTAGACTGGTTTCGGTCCGGTCATTTTTTATAAACGTGTTATGTCCAAAATTTAATGAACGTGCTCCGGTTTCCAAGAAAATAATCCGGTTTCATGTAGTAATTCATTCATTTATTTATTCTTCTGCGGGGGGTTTGCATGTAATTCGTGAGGTCTGAAATGTAAAGTACCCCGGCATATGCTCCGAGTCGTGCATGCACTACGACCCTGATGCTCTATGTCCCACATATCGGCGAATGGGAGCACGTGGAAATAGCCTAGGAGTACATACAGGAGGATAAATGCGTGAAATAATATGTACTGTGAAGCGTAGCCGCGGTTCGAAAAGGAGACCTAAAGTGATGACAGCTATACGTCGCACGGACCCAACTAGTGGTACTAGACATACGACTAATTTTTCCCTCAAAAAAAAAGAGGCACGAGTGCTCAGTACTCCTATTCTATAAACAAGAGTCCCATCTGACAACAGCGTTCGTGCTACAGCTAGCTCTCCTCCCTCGTTTCTCTCTTCTAATTCTAAACTCGGCCGACGCTCGGTGGGCGGGGTGGGTTTGCTCAACTCCGGCCCCACCTCACAGTGAAAACATTACGACTGGAATAAAAATGCCATATACTCCCTCCGTTCGTAAATATAAGCCTTTTTAGATACTATTTCAAATGGAATACAGCATACAGATGTATGTAGACATAGTTTAGAGTGTAGATTCACTCATTTTGCTCCGTATGTAGTAGTCACTTGCTGGAATCTTTAGAAAGACTTATATTTGGGAACGGAGGGAGTACTATACTAATAAAACATTAAGGCCACGAGGTGATGCAGTGCTGGTTACAGGAGGCAAGAAGAGATGCATCCATCGACGACGTCCACCTCCTCGACTCAGGGCGCCGGCCCACCGAACGGCGCCTAAGTAGCAGCGACTTTCGTGGCCAGGTCGACGTGCTTCTGAACAATGGCGTCCAAAGATTCCAGCCGCTGGAAGAAGGCCAACGTCTTTCTGTCCTCGCTTGCCTTGTAGTGGCCAATGTAGACGATTTCCTCGTAGACGTGGATGTGTAGGTCGACGGTTTCTTGCATGGCGAGCGCGGCCTCGAGGTGCACATTCTTCGTCGCGACCTCAGGCACCTGCAGGGCCACCAGGGCTTGAAAGAGTTCGTCACCATGGAGGCCGATGAGGGTGGCAGGCAATGAGGAGCCTGGGCGCGCGGGCTGGAGCAGTACGGCAAGGTCGTCCGCGCGCTTCTGGACGGCGGTGAACTTGCGGATGGAGTTGACCATCATGTCGTCCATGCGAGAGGCGAAGCCGGCGTCAGCGAGGGCTACGATGCCTGCGGTCGCCAACATCGTCTGGAAACGCTGCGCGGTGCGGGGCCGCAGGCCGGCGCCTTGGATGATTTGGCACAGCCGACTGCCGCTCACGTCCATCGCCTCCATAGGTGCTTGTGGCTTCTGGTCACTTGGTCTTGGATTGGAGTGAGCAGTGTTGCGCAGAGACTTGGGAGTAGATGGATTGGAGTGGTGGGGCGCCTTTATTATATGAGAGTCCAAACTGTGTTGCATTCACATCGTGGTGGCTCTATTCTGCTTCTCCAATTAGTTCCCTCTGCATGTAATTGAGGATGCATCATTGACCGTTCAACGTCTCGGGAACCGCTACCCTCTCCCTCCTTGGCATTCAAGCACCTATGGACCCGTCGACGACGAGGTGCCTATGGTGACTTCATAAATTTCAAGATGATAGTGCCGTGCGTGTGTGCGTTCATAGGGGTGAGTGTATGCGCGTGTATATGAGCGCTTGTGTCTGTACTGTGTAAAAAAACATAAATGTGTGTCAAAAAGAGACTAGCCAGTATACTCAATATTGTGCACCTCGGAGAGGAAAACGATGGAACTAGTACGTATTTATTTACGGTGCAGATTCACTCATTTTGCTCCATATGTACTCCGTCTCGGTGTACTCTAGTCACTTGTTGAAATCTCTAGAAGGGCAAATACTCCTTTCTGGTTTACAGGGCTATACTAGCAAGTAGTTGTACGTACTAGTACAATAGTGGGCTCACATAGCAATTTTGTCTCATGCAAGAGCCTGGCTCCAATGTTCGCAACTGCAACGTTGGTTTGCGCTTGGCTCTTCGCCTCTTCGAGAAGACGAACAATGATGTTACTACTACTGCTTCTATAGTGTCGAATCCACTGCTGCATGTCCGTCCACCGCGAGCGCGACGGATAGCTTGTTGTAGAAGTACTACTAAGCAAAAGCCTGTCCTCGTTTGCGAGCAACCGCGCGCATGGGTGAGGGAGAAGGCGTGTAGTAATTTCAAGCTTCTCCTCGTTGTACGAGTTGACGCGACACATCATAGCACTGGCCCCACATGCTTGCCTCTAAACTTGGCTGAAAGACCCGCAGTGTACAATATATTTGCTGCAACCTCTAACATTTACCCACCACAAATTAAAATATATGTGGCCGTATGCATTGTTCTAATGCAGAGGCCGGGGAGTCCCCCCCTTTTCGAAAAAAAAAACAAATTAAAATATATATTCCTGTCTTGACCAGATGAGCGTGCAAACTACAATCACCAGGGTGTCAGGTAGGGTCAGAAGACTATTTTAATTTTTTTAAACTTCGAGACGGCCACATAGCATGGAGCCGACCCCAACGATTTTAAGCTTACAGGCACGGTACACGCTATCCTAGACTACTCTACACATGAAACTGCCACACGAGCGTCCGGGCTGCGCTTGGCTCTTCGCCTCCTCGGGAAGTCGAACAATGATGGAGTACTACTGCACTGGAGGAGTACTACAGTACGCTTCTGGCCATCTGACACCGATTGAACTGCTGCATGTCCACCGTGTGCGGGAGGGAGAGCGTGTAGCGAAAGCTTCTCCTAGTCTTGCCAGCCACCACGCTCATGGGCGAGGGAGGGACGCTCCTGCCTTTGCGTCTATGACAGGTGGGCCCGACAGGTGTGTGGCCAACCTGTCATACAGCCAAAGGCAGGTGCAGTTAAGTCCGCGAGGGAGAGGATAATCAAACTTCTCGTTGATGTACGAGTTGACGCGACACATCAAAGCACTGCACTCGATATATTTCAATAATTTGCATTTACCGATGCATTAATTACAATGCATGCATGCATGCCGTGACTCTCCTTTGATACTTGCATGTGTTGATTTAATGCACCTTGAAGTAGTATAAAATATGTGACGGTAAAGCTTTGTAATACCCCGGCCCAAGTCGAGAGATGGTTGTGCACGAGGAGGGCGAGATCATGCAGACCGAACAGGACCCGACGATGGAGCTCTCTAAGGTCTCGATGGACCTCACCGTGCTCCACTGCCCCTTGTGCCTCCGCCCCTTGACGCCTCCAGTGTATGAGGTTCGAATACACCTCGTCCGTTCGGCTGATTGAGCAAGGTGTAGGTTTCTTGATTGATGTGTTGTTCGATTGATTTCTGTAGTGCAAGGGAGGGCACCTGGCCTGCGCGGACTGCCGCATCGAGCGCCCCGGGAACCAGCGGCAGTGCTAGAAGTGCGAGCGCGGTGGTAGCTTCGACGTGCGGAACACGGCGGTGGACTCCATCCTTTCGTCGGTGAGGGTGGAGTGCCCGCACGAAGGCTGTGGGCTCTACGTCACTTACCACAAGCTCGCCGATCACCAGAGCGTGTGTCCGCTCGCGCCCTACAAATGCCCCGTGCCCGTCTGCGGCTACGAAGGCCCGCCGCCGGCGCTCTACCACCACATCAGCACCGCTCATCCCATGCTCGTGCACAGGATCCAGTACGGCAAGGTGCTCCAGCTGCAAGTGCCACTGTCAGAGTCACGGCTCTTGCTGTTCGCGGTGGAGGATCGCCGCGCGTTTTTCTTGGTCGGCGGCGTGCTCGACATCTGCGCGCCTATCGCCGTGTCGGTCGTCTGCATCAGAGCGGGGGCGTCCCCACTGCCGCACTACGTGGCCAAGCTGTGGGCGAACGGCCCGTCGGGGGAGCCCAAAGGCACGACCGACGCCGTCAAGGTGGAAATGGAGGTGACAAGCAGCAAGGATCCCGACGACGTCGACGTGCAGGAGCTGACCTTCTTGACAGTTCCGCCCAAGCTGCTAGCCGGGGCTAAGCTTGTGTCCCTCCACATTCAGATTGACAAGCTCTCGTGCCAAATGTGTCTACAGAGCCTTCTGTTTATCTTAGTAATTAATGCTCTTGTTTTTCTAAAAAAATTATGTTTATCAATGCATTAATTGCAATGCATGCATGCATGCATAAAGTACATGCATTGGTCAATTTTCTCTTAATACTTGCATGCAATGACTTAATGCACCTTGGAATCTGAACATGTGTTGGGGAACAACCAAATTGGGCCTTATAAAATGGAAAAACTAAAATTTTGAGATAAGCCCTATAAAACCGGAAAGGCGGGAGTAGAAAAAGAAGTACTCCATCCGAGAATAGTGCCGCACTTCGAAACTAGAACCGTCAATAAATTTTGAGCTTGCATCTCGTCACATTCCAAATTACTCCACGCCATCATATTGAATTGCAAACCTGGTCACACCGATCACAACCTAAACGGTTTCCCACTTAGGAGCGTATTAGTACCACGCTATATTGAATTCCAAACCTGTTCACACCGATCACAACCTTAACGGTTTCCCACTTAGGAGCGTATTAGTACTCGGTTATAAATACTAGTATGCCAAGATGACTGCACATTCCTCCTCAACTCCTCATCCACAAAAACAAACAAGTCATTCAACATCCTTCACTTGCGTCTGCCATGGCCAGCGTGAGTTTTGGGTCGAGAGATTGCCACCAGGGAGAGGCGAGCATGGAAGCGGAAGCACGAGAGATGTCCCGCCTTGTTGTGAGAGCAGCCGACATGTCCTGCCGCGCGGAAGTAGGAGCACAGAGGTCCCGCCGCGCCGTCAATGCAGCAGACTGGTCCGGCCATGCCGCGGAAGCAGCAGAGATGTCCCGCCGCGCCACGAATGCAGCAGAGATGTCCCACCGCGTCGCGGCGGCCTGGGAAAATTTCTCGCGGGCAGGCGACGACTGTTACCAGCGCATGCATGCGATCGTCCATAGCCAGATGGATCAGATCTTCGGCTGGGCGAGGTTGCAGGACGACATGAAAGCCTCGTTTGAACAGGCTACCGGCGTCATCCGGCAACTAATGGAGGGAAATGAGAGGCTCCGGGCCGAGCGCGACCTGCTGAGGGAGAAGATCGTCCGAAGTGCAGACCAGCAGGAGGAGACCAGTGCCTTGTTGAAGAGGACCGGCGTCATCGTCAAGAAACATATGGACGAGAATGACATGCTCCGCAACGAGCGCCAAAGGCTGGTGGAGGAATCTGTGGATGTTCTCAAGCAGCGTCTTGAGGACACGAAAGAGCTCATCGCCGCTCGCCGCGGAGACTAGTTCCCGCGGCCTGCAGCAACACATCAAGAAAGTAGAGATCAGCGAGCCAGATCCTTGTCTTCCTTCTTCTTTTGCCCTTGTGTATTTCGGGCGTAGCCGCATGTGGCTTTTTTAATTATCTGTCTAATTATGTAAGACAATTAATCGTCCTTATCTTTCTGTGGAAGATCAATGTTGCGAGGCTGGAATGAAGAAAATTCTTGCTGTGGCGACCCTGGCGTTGCTGTTCTTCTAGTTGCTGCTGGGCTTCCTTCAGTTTCCTGGTTTCTTTTGATGTAATAATCGGTTTAGGATGTGGATTGTGTCATCGGTTGTTAAATGTTGGGTTCTACCGCGGATGTTTGGCCTTTGTTGGCCTCATGGGATGTTGCGATTTCAATCTGGTAGCTTTTAGTCCTTCGTGTTAGGCTGGAGTTGTGCTGAACTTCTTGTGAATTCTGGTGGTTTTCAGTAATGAAAACCGGAAGGGGCAAGCCCTTCTTTGATCAAATAAAAATTAATTGTCCTTATATATTCATCAGTCTTGCTATAAGTCGCTGTAGATGCTATATAGGTCTGTCGGTCTTACATCAAGATCCGTGCTTTCAGATTTTCTTTTTTCTCTCTTAAATCTCAGTCGAGTGAGACATAGCCACGCCATCAAATAGAGGCTTGGGCGCCATTAATGGAGACCTTGGGAGAGAGGTGGATGGCAGATGGAGGTCAAAGGGCTCTCTTCCCGATAAGCACGCGCAGGGGTCTGATCGCACGCCTCTCGTTCTCAAATAGCTACCCTGCACGGCGCCTCCTAGCTAATAAAAAATGGGGACGCGTGGCGGCACGTAAATGGTACTACTAAGTAGAATGCCCACGGTTTCAATAATACTTGTGTTTCCGATTGTAACGTGACAACACTTGTTCCAAAATGACTTTGTTGATTGTTAATGTGTGCGCCTTCGCAAATCGGACTGCAAATTTACCACAGCATGTTACTGCCATGTCATGGCACCAAGCCAAGTTTCATTATTTTCATGCGTGTTTTGGATTTACAGGAATTAAAAAACTAAGTTTCTCAATGTTTCCAACCCAGCCACGACGCCCAGAATTTTGAATTTCATTCCCATTTCTTGCATGGAACCTAGAAATTTACCCAAGGACACACATGTGATTTTTCAACCAACTTTGCTGCACTGGAACATGTGCTTGTATTTCAAATTTGAATTATGCACACAAAGGTGACACGTTCCCTCCCAGAACCACGAGCCTTCTTGAGAGAAGCTCCGATTTGCAAGAAGCTTATACCAAAATTTGTTCCTATTCGGTCAATTTTTTTTACCACGGCATGGTACTACCATGACATGACACCATGCCAAGTTTCATGATTTTAAAACCAAGTTTCTCAATGTTCTCGACCGAGCCACGATGCCCAGATGTTTGAATTTTATTCTCATTTTTTGCATGGGACCTACTCCCTCCTTCCATCTATATAGGGCCTAATGTGTTTTTCAAGACAACCTTTGACTATTGACAAGATTAATAATACATGAGATGTATACTATGAAAATTATATTATTGGAAGCTCCTTTGACATACAAATTTGAAGGTATGCTTTGTGTAAGATGCATGTCATATATTATTGCTCTAACGTTTGGTCAAAGTTAGCCTTGAAAAACGCATTAGGACCTATATAGATGGAAGGAGGGTGTAGAAATTTACCCGAGGACACAAATGTGATTTTTCAACCAACTTTGGTGCACGCGAGCATGTGCTTGTAGTTCACATTTGAATTCTGCACATTAAATGACCAAAAACTCAATTAATGTGTAAATAAGGCCAAACGAAGCCGGAATAATTCCAAAATTTAACAGGGCACTCATGTAGTTCTATGTTGCCTTTGTAAATAAACTCAAGGGGGACAACGTATATCGTTTCGCACTCAAAGGTGGCATGTTCGCTCTCAGAACCACGAGCCTTCTTGAGAGAAGCTTCGGTTTGCAAGAAGCTTATACCAAAATCTGTTCCTATTCGGCCAATTTTTTTACCACAACATGGTAGTACCATGACATGAGATCCATGCCAAGTTTCATGATTTTCAGATGTGTTTTGGATTTACAAGAATTTTAAAACCACGTTTCTCAATGTTCTCGGCCGAGCCACGATGCCCAGATGTTTTAATTTTATTCTCATTTCTTGCATGGGACCTAGAAATTCACCCGAGGACACAAATGTGATTTTTCAACCAACTTTGGTGCACGAGAGCATGTGCTTGCAGTTCGAATTTGACTTATGCACATTAAATGACCAGAAACTCAATTAATGTATAAAAAACGACAAACGAACCCGGAATAATTCCAAAATTTAACAGGGCACTAATGTAGTTCTATGTTGCCTTTGTTAATAAACTCAAGGGGGGCAGCGTATATCATTTCACACTCAAAGTTGGCACGTTCCCTCTTAGAACCACGAGCTTCCAAATCGGCCCAATTTTTTACCACAACATGTTAGTGCCATGACATGACACCATGCCAAGTTTCATGATTTCCAGGCGAGTTTTGGATTTACATGAATTTAAAATCAAAGTTTCTCGATGTTCTCGGCTGAGTCATGACGCCCAGATGTTTGAATTTCATTCTCATTTCTTCCATGGGACCTAGAAATTCAACCAAGGACACACATGTGATTTTTCAACCCACTTTGGTGCAACGGATCATGTGCATGCAATTCATATTTAGATTATGCACATTAAAAGTCCAGAAACTCAATTAATGTATAAAAAGGCCAAATGAACCCGAAATAATTCTAAAATTTAACAGGGCACTCATATAGTTCTATGTTGCCTCTGTAAATAAAATCAGGGGGGAGGCATCGTATATCGTTTCGCACACAAAGGTGACACGTTCCCTCTCGGAACCACGAGGCTTGTTGAGAGAATCTCCGGTTTTGCAAGAGGCTTATACCAAAACTTGTCCCAATTCAGCCAAAAATTATACGTATGAAAACAGGGTTTTGATTATCCCAAACATCTCGCTACCTAGACCAATAATGTACTATGATTTGAATTCAACATAAAATGGATACAAATATTTGTTTGGAGAGCGTATGGTACATGTAGTTCATAGTGAAATATGATTACTGCTATATGTATATTTTTTGTTATCAAGATAATATTTAAATTATTGTATAACTTGACAACAATCGTATTCAAATAAGGAAAATTGATTCAAATTTAGTCCATATGGTAGACGACAATATATATGTTCACATGGTGGAGTAAAATGTTCATATATGATGGAAGATCAAAATGTACGACTACATCAATTATAAACCACAAGGTCACCTAACAATATATTCGAATTCAACATAACGCGGATTCAAAAATTGAAATTCGAGATCATGTCATCTGTAATCATATAAAAAGGGACATTACTCTTTCTTTGGTGGGAATTGATTTGTTTTTTGTTGTTCTTGAGGGAAGTGCGAATCGATTTGGTACTGTGCAGGGTAATCTTGTTCTCCCGATTTTTTTACATTTTTCTTGTCATTTTTTCAATGGCATCTATAGCAATATAGTAAAAGGGGACATGACTCTCTTGTGTCTTGTATGAATTTTTTTTTACACGTTAAGTTTGTTCTGCCGAACAA
The DNA here is from genome assembly GCF_018294505.1 of Triticum aestivum. Lineage (NCBI taxonomy): Eukaryota > Viridiplantae > Streptophyta > Magnoliopsida > Poales > Poaceae > Triticum > Triticum aestivum. The sequence goes on from NC_057805.1 coordinate 332,349,434, forward strand.
GGAATCCGCACCTTGTTATGCCGAAATTTTCAAGCTCGAGTATCTTTTGTCTCACCTGCTTTGAAACTCCCGCTTCTTCAACCCGCGTCGCGCCTTGTTATCCCGCAATTTGGATGCGCGCGAGAACTTCCTCCTCATCTGAAATCGCTCTCGCACCCCAGACACGCGAAATCCCCCTTCTACCCCTCAGCCGGAAATGAAGCTCCACGTCGCGGTGTCAAAACTGGTGGGGGTACGCTGGTAACTTACCCTACATTTCGGACAAGCGCGTCCCTAAGCTTGGCTCCCCCCTCCCCCTTCGCCCCCCATTCGTACACCGAGGCCGCCAAAACCCGCGAAACCCCACGCTCCTCCGTCGGCCTCCCAACCGCCGCCCAGCCGGAGACTCTTCCCCGACTACGTCGTCCACCGCAACAGCTCGTCGTCCCTCATCCACCGCACCGGATGAGGATCCGTTGTCGATCTCGTCGTCCCGCCGGATCAGCCGCCCCGTCCACCACCTTCAAGGAGCTGCCCCGACGTTCGCCTCGTCTATCGCGCCACCTCAATCCCCACAGCGTCGTCTTGACCTGCCCCACCGGAACCGCAGCACTCTCACCAATTCCTCCGATGAAGCCGAGGCCAACTCGGCGCCACCAAGGTGGTTCTGCACTCACCGCTACATTTTATCTTTTATTCGATCACACGGGGCTGCCAGTGCTCGATACCGAGCAGACATGGCGTGTCTCCATCGACGGCGCCATCGCCGGCCACATCATCCACGGCGTCTCTCCCCCATGTCGTTGCTTCCTCGGCGGCGACTTCCACAACGGCACTAGCTGCAGCTGCTCCGGCTCTCGCTCGTGCTGCGGCTCTGTTCTTGCTGTCGGTCGCACTGCTGCACTGCTCCTGCTTTTGTTCGTGCTGCTGCTCTGCTCTTGCTCTCGCTTGCGCTGCTGCTGCTGCTGCGCGACCTCCGGCAGCTATAGGAGTTGCTGCTTTAACACTCGCTCGCGGTGCTACTGCATGACTTGCTCTCTGCTACTGCGTTCCCTGCTCGTGCGTCTGCTGATTTAGATAACTGCTTCTCTGCTACTAGTGCTCGAACGCCCTAAACATCTATTGCAATGCTCTGTTACTAGTTCAATCAGTTTCGACAGTAAAATTGAGTTTCGACTGTGAAGTTCATTTTCTTCAGTTAAGTTCAGAGTGAACAGTACGTACAGCATCTGTCAGAGCGGCCGTGGCGCGGCTGATGCGTTTTACATCTAGCACTTTTTGGTGATGTATTTTACATCATCTATTGCAGATGATATTAGTGTCCCACTTCAGATTAACGTTGTCTGTCTTGTCATGCTTCAGCCTCATCGCCGTACACCTTAGCGGAGCTGCTCCAACGACGGAACCGTCCATCACAGCGGAGCAGTACCCTCGGCGCCGTTTCTAGAGGCCTCGGATCTTCTTCCCCGCCTCCGACAGTCACACCAGCATCATCACCATCCTCCACGTCCAACCCAATGATGCTAAGGTCCACAAGGCTATGCCAAAGAGGTTGTACACTCGTCGCATCACTTTGTTTCTCCATTCCTCTGTTCTCCCAATTCATGCGAGCCAAACACCCAGGTTGACTGAAATCCTATGTTCCCAAATGCTCTATTTTGCACGTGCATTCCTATCCTATTCCTGTGTTTTTCCTGTCCCTGCGTTTATAGAATCCTCCATTTCTAAGGAGCCCTTACAGATTTACTTCATATTCAGATAGGCATCAAAGAAAACTCTGTGTTATGTCCTGCTCCTGCCTTGCCGTCATCCACCCCTGCAGACTTCCTTTCGCCGCCTCAGATCATCTTCCCCGTTGTCGGCAGCCACGCCAACTGCATTACCATCATCGACTGAACAGATGAACCTGAGGACTACACAGTTCCGGAAGAGAGGTCACAGTCTTTCGTGTTTGCTTACGTTATACATCGGTTATTATTACCTGCTACTTTATCGTTCAATCTTGAGTTTTGAATTGCCCGTGGGTCTCATATCGAGCCAGCAATGAATAGTATATGTCTACTATCTGGTTCATCTGGGGTCTTCTATGTGGTTCATGTTGGGTGGGCAACAAACAATAAATGATCCATTGTCTATCTTTTTAAACTGAAGCTATAATCTACCTGCTATCATTAGTTTTGGATCCATCCACTCGTTTGCTACCATCAGTCTTGATTTTTGCATGCACCCCTTAGGCCTTACAAAATCTAACTATTTTTTTATTATGCATGTTAGATATTGTACACAATCGTACTAAACATGTAGAGAAAAAGAGAAGACCGTTGCCTGCGAATATAATGTCATGCAGACGCCGCTCCATGGTGGGCGAAGTGCCCCCCTCCTGCATTTCCAGATTGTATTCCAGAGGAAGATAACTGTTCAGATGGAGATTCAGAAGGAGCCGACCACGCCTGTTTACCACCTGAGGTGTTTGCTCTAACCTGGCATGCTGATGTTGGTCATATCATGCATATGGCGCCTTGCATTGCTTACATTACACATCTTATATGTCATCAACTTAGTTTAGATTTGCTTTGTGTGAATGCCACCTATTTGGTTTCTATATCATACTCCCACCATTCCTAAATATTTGTCTTTTTAGAGATTTCAACAAGTGACTACATACGGAACAAAATGAGTGAATCTACACTCTAAAATATGTCTATATACATCCGTATGTGGTGGTCCATTTGAAATCTCTAAAAAGACAAATATTTAGGAACGGAGGGAGTATATGGGAATTATGCAATGCCATCTTCTTTAGCCAGGCATCATATACGTGAATCATGCAATGCCATCCTGTTTAGCCAGTCATCGTATATGTGAATTGTATTGTGCCATATTTTTCTCCATAATGTATTCCATTTGTCAACAATGTTTATACATTCATCTACTCTTCCTGTGCATCAGCCATTTGAGTCGGTCATGGGAAAATCTGGAGTGAAAACAAGGTCTTCTGAGCAGTCAGTGCTACCTGTCAATGCAGATTTCTTGCTGGTTACAGATAGCTCCTCAGAGGAGGATTCAGAGAGAGATGACCAGTCGTATTCCCCCCCCCCCCGAGGTGCATGCTCTAACTTGGCTGGGTTATATTGCTCATATCATGCATATGGTGTCTTGCATTGCCATGCCATCTGCTTAGATTAGACATGCTTTGTGTGAATGCCTCCCGTTTGCTTTCTATATCAGATATGTGAATTATGTAATGCCATGTTTTTCAGCCAGTTATCATATATGTGAATTATGCACCGCCATGGAGCCAGGCATCATATATGTGAATTATCTCATGCCATCTTTTTTTTCATTACGTATTCCATTTGTCGACAATCTGTGTATATTGAACTACTCTTCATGTGTATCAGCCATTTGAGCCGGTTATGGAAAAATCTGGAGTGAAAACAAGGTCTTCAGAGCAGGCAATGGTACTTGTTGAAGCATATATCCCGATGGTTACAGGGAGCTCCTCAGAGGAGGATTCAGAGACAGATGACCAGCCCTATATCCCACCTGAGGTGTATGCTCTAAGTTGCAATGTTTATATTTCTCATATGATGCATATGGTGTCTTGCATTGCTTAGTTTAGACATCATATGCACAATATTGAATTCTATCTGCTTAGTTTAGAGATGATACATGCGAGTGCCAGCTGCTTAGTATATGAATCAATTATGTCAATTATATCATGCCATCCTGTATACTTAGACAACATGTATGTGAATTATTTCATCCCAACCTATTTTAGAAAGACATCATATAGTTTTGTCATGTCATCCTGTTTAGGTACTCATCATATGTTGAATTATGCCATTATATCCTGTTAAGTTATCCATCATATATCTGAAACTGTGTCATGCTATCCTGTTTAGTTAGGCATCATATATGTGAAATTGTGTCATGCTGTCCTGTTTGGTTAGACAACATATATGTGAATTACCACATCTGTCTATCATACAATGTCTGTACGTTCAACTTATTTTCTTGTTTATCAGCCATTTGAATTGGAGGGGGTGATGGCAGTATCTAAGGGAGCAGAAACCCGTTCTTCACAAAAGATAGTGCTACCCGTCGATGCAGATAGAACCATGGTTGTACTGGCCCACAAACTAGCCCCACCACACATAATCGTGACTCTTCCAGATTGCACACTTACACCGTTGGGCAAAGAACCAGCTACAACCCATCTAACCGCAACCCCAGCGGATAGTAACCCACTTATAGTTGACAAAGCACCATGTCCACCACAGAGTACCCCCACACGAGCAGTTTGTAAAGCTACTGCAGTGCCCAAAGAACGAAGACCACCACAGCTAACCCAAACTCCACGTTTAAAGCAGAAGAGCAACTGTTCTCAGGTCAGATTCCGTAGCTATGGTCCATACTCCTTTGCTGTTTCATCACTGTATTTACTCATACCAACTACTTTCGAATTTGAAGGATCTAGTTGAAACTCCAATGGCGCAACAGGTATGTTTTAAACCTATTTCTTTAACTGGATTGCTGTTCTAACTTCTTGCTCTATGTTGATTTCAGTTTAAGTTGTATAAATAGTTATGTTCTCATGTGATGCACATTACAAGTGCTGCCAATGCTGTGTAGTTTCTCACACTTATATTCTGTCTATGCTGATGTGTCTTAAAAATATATGAGTTGAATTGTGTCTCTATCTTGATTAGGGAACATAAACTAGAATGATATGGACAATACAGTGACCATAGTACATAGATATATGTTTGTTTCATGTTGTTATCCTGTCCACCTTACTACTGAACTGGTTTACGAAAATGAGTTTCGTATACTACAATCTAAACCTGTGATGTGTCTGCTTGTTTCTCTTGTAATATGCAAACAGAATATTGGAGAAGAGCACCCCACTATGCAATGGTAGAGAAAGTAATGCAGATAAGGTTCAAGATAGTGAGACAACCATGTTGGTCTCCAAGAAAGGTAATTAAAACGATCTTGTAGACAGTGAGAAAACCCCACAGTCCTGCGTTGATGTAGTGTTCGAGTTACTGGCCAGTACCGCTGGCACAAGCTCTTCGAACTCGCTACCTGAATCACTTCGGCTTCTTCAGTCTCAGCTACAAGCTGAAAGGCATCAGTCAGCTGTGCTGCGGCAAGAAGCCGAAGGACTGAGGAAGTCCCTGCAAAATTCAGATGCGTACTTTCTTGTGCAACAGCAAGCGATGGAGGATTTAAGCGCCAAACAAGAGAAAGTTAATAAGCTTGCTAAGCATCTTGCCAGCATTATGGGTACCCAGGATATTGTTTCTTGAACTCTTCTGAAGTGGTTTCAGTTCTGGACTTGTTTTGCTGTGGCGTTTATATGCTGCTTTGTTCCCTATATTTGCACTGGTGGCGAACTTTGATGCCCAGTGGATGTAATATGTGTAATAGCCGTGATAGCCTAGCATAAGTTGCTTGCTTATTTATTTCCTTATTGTCTTGTTTATTTGTTTGCTTGTAGTCAGTGCAGTTCTTTTTCCGCGGTTTGCTAGTGGCTGCAATAACCTATTTTTTAAAACTAGGCCACAATAACCATGGGCTAATATTTACTATAGTGACACTGGGCCTCCTACGGGCCGTAGAAATAGTGGGCCTTCTACGGGCCGTAGAAACAGTAGGCCTTCTACGGGCCATAGAAACAACGGGCCTTCTACGGGCCGTAGAAACAATTGGCCTTCTACGGGCCGTAGAAAATGGGCCTTCTATGGGCCGTATCATCAATGGGCCTTATATGGGCCGTATGATCGATTGGCCAAACATGGGCCAATAACAGGCCGCATTATGGCCGTAAACGGGCTAGAGTTGGAATCGTCCGTTCATGGGCCGACCATAACGGGCCATCGTTAATAGGCCGTATTTGATGACGCTATGAAAACGGCCCAACGTATTAACGGACCACAAACGGGCCGACTGTAACCACGGGCTGACTTTGGCCCACAAGCAGAAAATGACAGTAACGGGCCGTAAGTAAATGAATGCTGGAAATGAGCCCAAGAATAAATGGGCTTTGAGAAGGCCGAAAGATAACATGGGCTGGAAACGGCCCAACGGAATAACGGGCCGTTAATGGGTATAAAGTGATACACTGTTCATTACGGGCCAGTTTCACCACGGGCCGTTAATGGGTGTAAAGTGATACACTGTTCATTACGGGCCAGTTTCACCACGGGCCGTTAATAGGCCAAGAGTTACATAGGGCCTCATATGGGCCGAAAGACGTCATGGGCCAGAAGTGAAAACGGGCTGGAATCATATTGGATGGCCCAGATGACGCTACTGGGCCTAATTCGGATAGGGCGTAACGAGCCTTGGGTTAGCGGGCTGTAAATGGGCTATATGCGAACATGCCGTTAACAGGCTTTCCATGGGCCGGCCCGCCACCTTTTGACCAAGTCAAATGGGCCGTCCTTTTCACAGGAATGGGCCTCTGTTGGGCCGTGCCACATGTCGACGTATCATAGGCGCCTTCCGTCCAATGAGTGGATGACATCTGTCCCAACGATGAGCCGACACGTGTTTCCTCCAGCCAATGATGATTTTACACATGGAAAATCCCCATTGGTCGGGGCTGTTAACGGGTTATCGGATCTAAACCCGACCCGATAGCTTAACGACGTTCCGTTACGGTGGATGCCACGTGTCGGTCACCCTTGACGAAAGCACTTCTGTGACGCGCGATTTATCGTCATGGAAGTGGACGCTTCCGTGATGATAATTTTGGCAATGTCATGGAACACTTCTACGACAGCACAAGTATGACTATCTTGATTCTATCATAAATTTGTCATGGATGTACATGCATGACAGAAAACGCGACCTACTGTGACAAACACGTATCATCACGGAAGTGTATTTTTTTTGTAGTGCAAGGTGGATGAACAATAGTAGGTGGAGGCTGAAGGAAGTCGACGGTGGATGAACAGTAGCCCGTTGAGCCCCGTTTTGCGGTACGCCACACCCCCCCCGATGAACGGGACCCTGTTTTGACCGTAGGCGCTCCAACACAAGTCCGTTTCCTCCGTTTTGCGGTAGTGCACACCCCACCTGATCAACAGGACCCTGTTTTGACCGTACGCGGTCGAACACAAGTCCGTTTCCTCTGTTTTAGGGTACGCCAGACCCTTCCCAATGAACAGGACCCCGTTTCGACCATACGCGGTCGAGCAGAAGGCCTGTTTCTTCCGTTCTGTGGTACGCCAGACCTCATTTCGGCTGTTTCGTCCAAGCCGGTTGGCTCTCGATGAACACGCGACGTTGTTTACTCCATTTCGACCCAGCCGGTTGGCTGCCGATGAACAGGATTAGTCATTGTACGCGTTAGAGACCCCGCCCGTATGTACGTACGTAGCCGTATTTACTATCTTGCAGCGTGGCCGTATGTACGTATACACGATATAGACGGGACTGCGTGACATGCTACGTCGGCGTCTCTACTTCAACATGTGCCGCGCCTTACTCGGCCATGGTATGTTGCTACCGAGAGACCGATCGACCGCTATGCACGTACAAGTTCATGGCCGGACAGATAACGCTACCTTCGCTTCAACCTGGTGGGTCCCAGCTGTTAGGGGGTAAGAAGGCAGTTCCTTCCGTGCGAACATAAAGCCGATGGGTCCCAGCTGTCAGGGGGAAATGTTTTTTCGTGAAATACAAAGGCCCTTCCGGTAGTTCCAATGTGTCAGGTGGAGGACTCATTATTTTGCGTTTAATAAGGAGGCACTTCCTTGCGTGCGGCCATGGACCCAGTTCTCATCCTCTCTACTTACAGTCCTCTTCTGATGGTTGTCGTTCGTTGACTGCGTTGACAATGCCGTATCGGCCGAGAGGACCAAAGTGGTGGACGACGGCGCGACCTAGGAAGGGAACGACCCGGAGCCAGGGAATACGCAGCAGTGGATGCCCATGCGGAGGGGAGTACGAGGGTTGACTGCTTTGGCTGCGGTTTGAGGCAGCTGTCTCCGGAGAATAACAGGGGGTGTGGGTGAGTAGAAGCAAGACCTGGCTAGCGGTGCGAGTAGGGTGGGGCGGTGAGGCCTGCGTGGCAGCACAGCCGACCACGGGAGGCAGGAGTAGGCGGCACGGTCGGCGCTGGTTTGAGCGGCAGGAGCAAGAAGACCAGAGGTTGAAGAAGCACGACGACCGTTGGATGGACATCGTACGGTCACCGCAGCTACAATCGTTTATATTGACTAAGTTGACAAAGCCCTACTGATACGTCTCCAACGTATCTATAATTTATGAAGTATTCATGCCATGTTTACAATAGTTTTATATGATTTTGGTATGATTTGTTTAGAACTAACCCGGACTGACGCTGTTTCCAGCAGAACTACTGTGGTGTTGTTGTTGTGCAGAAATAAAAGTCCTCGGAATGCGCTGAAAATCAATGGAGATTTTTTTGGGAAAATATAAAAAATACTGAAACAAAAATCTACCGGAGGGGAGTCCCATGGGCTCCACGAGGGTGGGGGCGCGCCCCTAAGCCTCGTTGACTCCCTGTGGGTCCCCTTGACTTCTCCTCGACGCCAACCTCTTCTATAAATACCCAAACCTCCAGAAAATAACCTAGATCAGAAGTTCCGCCGCCACAAGCCTCTGTAGCCATGAGAAATCAATCTAGGCCCTCTCTGGCACCCTGCCGGATGGGGCCATCATCACCGGAGGCCATGGGGAAGGATCTTGGAGGGGCCATCATCGCCATGAAGGCCAAGGACCAGAGGGGGAACCTTTCCCCATCCAGGGGGGAGGCCACGGAGGAGGAAGCACAAGGGGAGAACTTCTCCTCCTCTCTCTCGGTGGCGCCGGAGTGCCATCGGGAGGGCAATCTTCGCTGCGGTGATCGTCTTCATCAACATCACCATCATCATCACCGTCCTCATCTCTTTTACGCGGTCCACTCTCCCGCACCCCGCTGTAATCCCTACTTGAACATGGTGCTTTATGCCACATATTATGATCCAATGATGTGTTGCCATCTTATAATGTTTTGAGTAGATATCCTTTGTCTTTGGGTTGATTGATGATCTAGATTGGTATGAGTTGTATGATTTATTTTGGTGCTGTCCTATTGTGCCCTCCATGTCGCGCAAGCATGAGGGATTCCCGCTGTAGGGTGTTGCAATATGTCCATGGTTTACTTATTGTTTGCGTTGTTTGAGTGACAGAAGCATAAAACGGACAAGTGGGTCACGGCGTAGGGAATAAAGGGGACTTGATATGTTAATGCTATGGTTGGGTTTTACATTAATGATCTTTAGTAGTTGCGGATTCTTGCTAGAGTTCCAATCATAAGTGCATATGACCCAAGAAGAGAAAGTATGTTAGCTTATGCCTCTCCCTCATATGAAATTGCAATAGTGATTACCGGTATTGTTAACAATTGCCTAGGATAATTCCACACACCGACCCATCATTATTCCACACGGATAAGTGGGATTTTTTTTTGCGAAATACAGAGGCCCTTCCAGTGGGTCCAAGCTGTCAGGAGGAGGAATCATTATTTTGAGCGTAATAAGGAGGCACTTCCTACACGCAAAAAGGTGGCACTTCCTTGCGTGCGGCCGTGGACCCAGCTGTCAGCCTCTGCAAGTACAGTCCTCTTCCTATGGATGTCGTTCGTTAACAACGCCGTGCCAAGAGCACCAAGGCGGTGGACGACGGCGAGGCCAAGTAAGAGAATGACCCGGAGCCGAGGAAGACTCGGCAGTTGTTTCCCACGCGGAGTGGGTGCAAGGGTTTACTTGTTCAGCCATAGTATGAGGCTGCCATCGCCGGAGAATAACAGGAGGTGTGGGTGAGTAGAGGGATAGCCAGGCCAGGAATGCGTGTATGGTGGGGCCGTGAGGCCTGCCCGGCAGCACAGCCAGCCACGGGAGGCGGGAGCAGGCGGTTCCGCCGGCGCTGGTTTGGGCGGCTGGAGTAGGAAGATCAGAGACTGAAGAAGCATGATTGCCGTTAGATTGACATCTAACGGTCTAACGCTAGTATAATCGATTGTTGACTAAGTTTCTTTTTTGAGAAACCTTGTGTACGCATGAACTTAGTAGGCCCACAAGTCAACCTCCAAATCTGTGGCAAACAACATAGAGCCCATTTGCTATTTTTAAATTATTTGCATCCCATTTGCTAATTCTTAAGGAATTTATTACAACCCATTTTCAGCCCAGGACCACGGTCAAAAAGTTCAACCTTATTTTGCATATTTCGGTCTAGTCCAAATTGTTTTAATCCAGAAATGATAAACATTTATTTTTTAATAACTTATTGATTTGCCAAAAGATATCGTTTTGTTTTTGTAAGCTAATAAGATGTGGGACAATTGAGTGGGTTTAAGGGAAAACCAGTGGTAAAAAAATCAACGCTGGGAGGGAAAACAAAAAAAATAAGGATGTAAAGATGATAAGGGAACTTTATGTATTTTCAATATAATAATATGTGTATATGAACTAGTAAAACTATAGGTAGATATTAGAAAACGAAAGTAGAACATGGCGTTTCAAGAGGAAAATAGAACTGGGCTGTGTGTTTGATTCAGTAAAAAAACTGTCTATGGATGTTCTAAGGCAAAATATAACTAAGGATGGCGGGCCAGAGGCCAGGAAATACCTGCTAGATCTTTGTGCCCAATTGTCGTCATGGGCTGGGCCTGTTAAAAACAAAACCAAGCCTGAGCAGTCTACAACCCAGTTGAAACTTGCTCGGCCTGAAAAAACAATATACCAGCTGGATCCCAGTTATCAGTCTGTACTTGCAGAATTTTCTCATTTATTGACTATGTTGAAGACTCCATGGGTTTCACCGTCTCAGACGTCAGCATTATTTTTCCATCGTGATATTAAGTGCATGCACTTGCTTGCATACGGCCATGGACCTCCTGGTTCCGTACGTTTAGGCTCTGTATGGACAGCCGTCTTGTGGTTCCATGGACGAATTTCATGCAAATCGGATGGTTTTCAGTGAAAGCGGACTAAATTCATTGAATTTTACATATTTATTTTCATTATGGAATATTTTACATATTTCATCAAATAATAACGGACTAGGCCTTTTTTAATCCATGGGAGGCGCTTCACGATCGAGGTCGCGACACTTGACTGTTCTGGAAAGCCCAAATCCATCGCTCCTCTCTTTTAACAATTTGCAGCTGGGCTTGGCATGCCACAACCCAGTTCCGACGTGATGCGTCCAACTATCAACCTGTGAAACCAGATGGATCCCCTGCGTACTTCGAAGATGTAAGAAATTTGGAGAAGTGGGAGTTCGAACGGAAGGTGCTTATGCTACCAATCAAATAAAAATCAGGTGCCTGAATTTTTTTTCCGAAACAAATGATTCAGCTTTATATCCACGTTGACCCTCGACATGATGGTTGGAAGCAAATGCCAAGTTCATACCGAAAGATCCTTAACAACAATACCAACTTGCAGACGACCAAGTAGTACAAGTACCAATACCAAACTAACCTATAATCTTTTTAGTCGTGGCCCTAGTGTTCGTCTGGTAGAAAATCTTGCAGAGCGGTGGCCAACTCATCCATCACCGGTGCCACCGACGAATACGCATCAGTACTGTTTGAAGTAATGTTCAGGAAAAATAATGATTGGAGGAGGAAGAACATGATAGAAGGTCAGATGTGGGTCCCTCGTGTCAACGGTCAAACAAAATTTGTTGGTTCAAGCTGCCTCGTCAGCACGGACGTGTCAGCCAACCCTGTCATAAACGGGTTTAAACGATCCTAATCGGCACTAGGTAGTAGTTTTTTGGTGCGGATTAAGAAATTTTGGGTATGTTTTTGCTATTTTTTGTACAATAGTTTCTTCCTAGGGCTGGTTTAAAGTGGTAGTTTTTTGTTAAATACTCTACATACTGTAAGTATGAGTGAAATTTAAGCTTTGGAAGCCAATAAGCATGGCTAGTTACATAGGGCCTATGTGTACGTAATTCAAACTAAATATCAACCATGAGTGACTAATATCTTGATGGAAAACTCGAAACTATGGAAATACTAAAAAAATTGCATGGTTGGAAATACTAGCAATGTTCACGTGCGTTGTAACCTATCATAATTAGAATAATAATTATTTACAAACTTGATAGAAAACACTCTAATTTTGATATACATATATCACTAGAGATATATTATGTTTCAATCAGAATATATTCCTTGGGCTGTTTTGGTGAGGTGAGGGAGGGATGTGGTTGGTTTTAAGATACTAATTAAGGGTTTTTCTGCAAATTGGTAGAGCAGTGGGATGTTATTGAGAAAAGGCAACAACTTACCAGGATCCACCGCCTCAAGGAGAAGTTGATCCGTGGCAGTGATTGGATCAACCTCGACCCTCAAGGCGAGAAGCTCACAGTCGCAACCACCAGGATCCACCGCCTCAAGACTACCGGGCACAGAATCAAGATGTTTCGTGCCGACTTCCTCCGCCGCCGCATCGCCCCTCTGCAAAACAAGGGGAGACCAGCTTGGGAGTACAAGAATGCGGCATATATCATGAGGCTGCGCCCTAGTCTGAATGACAACCTGACGGTCATACAACATGCGGCTCTCTGCCAAAGACAGTTTCAGCTCAAGGCCGACAGGCCGCTCAGGTTGCCGGTGGGCGTAATCCTCTTGTGCAACAACTCTGCCCTAACCTCAATCATTGCCATGATGCCGGTGTTCAACGCTCATGGCCTTGACCAGACCTCGGTTGAGCCGTCCGTGGAGCGGTCACAAGAGTTCTTCGACAACTTGTTGGAGAGGTCCATCCGGGAAGAAATGAACTTCATCCACCGCACCACCGATGACGAAGGGCGGAAGAGGCGGCCCTTGCCGAGGAGGCCGGCAGTGTTGGCTTCATGGAAGATGAAGCCAGTGCAGAGGAGGACCTTACTGAACGGGGGGAGCCTGCCGGAGAGCATGGTGGCGCAGCTGTCGGGGGCCCTTCTCTCGAAGATACAGCTGAGGAGCAGCCACATGAGGAGCCCCTAGCTCCAAAGGAGAAGAGGCGGGTCCTGCGGCATGCCATTTCCGGCGAGGCAGTCCAGCGAGCTTCCTCGCCCGAAAAGGTTCCCGGCAAGGATGTTGCCGGCAAGGCTAAGGAGTGGCAAGGGGTTCAACAGAAACCCGTGCGCCAGACGAGGCGCACAACCGCGGCGGCGAGGAAGGCAGCTGAAACAGGCCCACGTCAACCTGCTGCTCCGACCACAGCCAAACGGCCCAGGTCCCCATCTTGACCCCCCTGCACTAACACCACAGCGGAGGTTGATTTTGTCCTCTCCTATTTTAGCCCGAGGAGGGAGAAGAGGCCAGAAGAAGAAGACGAGTAAGTCTTCTATCGCTTTCTTTATCTCTTGAATCTCTGATTTGCTTATCTTGTCCTGATCTCGATTTGGCCCGTCCCCACAGAGACACAGAAACGTTGGCGCAGAGGACGGCGAAGAAGGCCAAGACCTCAACGGGCGACGGGCCCCCCGGCAAGCACCTTAGGTGCGTCGGAGACGATCATAATCAGCCCGGAGTCTAGCCCATGACGCAGCCCCCAACCCATCCCCCAGCATGAGCCCATTACTCATTTCCCGCTGGCGGGTGTCAGGGTGTGTATCTTTGCTGCTGATATTGTTGGGTTTGCAGGAGAACAACAAAAAGGAGAGCCACTGAGGGCCGACCCTGACATGCCGCCCCCGTCAACCACACCGCCCAAGGGTGGATCTCCAGCAAGGGATACCACCAGTGAGCCCATGCACACGAACGAAGAGCCGGCGAGCACAGCGCCTGCAGCCCCATACAAGCAACGAATGTTGCTGGGGAGGGAGTCACCACGCAGGCGCTCACCGCGGGCATGCCACTTGCTTTCGGGCACTCGTTATCTTTGCTGTGCGATTTTCCTCTCTTCTCTTTCTGCCTTGAGCTTCAACCTTGCATTCACTTCGTTTTTCCTCCCTGGCTCTCTATTCCCCCTTGTCGGATCAGATGGACGTCGACGCCGTCATCGAGGAGACCGCCAAGGAAGCTGGCGCTGTAGCCACCAGGGCTGCTGCTGATGAGGCCACCAAGGATGTGCAAGAAGAAACAGACACAGGGTCTGCTGGGGAAGTCGGCAAGGAGACCGACGACCGTACTGATGGTATTCTTGCCTCAGGAGCGCCTGGCGCTACATCGGTCCCGGAGCCCTCAGTTACCGGGGAGACGGTTGTTGAGGACCAGCTGTCAACATCCGAAGCCTCCCCATCGAGCAGGTACCTGAAAGTTGGCGACAACTTGTTCGTCACCATCCCGGGGACGGCGGGGACTGGAGCGCCAACCAAGGGAGATGTTTTTGATGAAGAGGACATTGCTGCTGCTGGGCTCAAGGATGACGAGCCGTGCGCCAGCAGCAGTCGATCGAAAAAAGATCAGCTCCTCCAAGTCTTGAGCGACAATTTCCAGAAGCTCCAGGCGCTTCACCGCACCCGAAAGGAGAAATTAGACCCCAGGCAAGCAGTCGTCGATGCAGTAGAGGCAGACCTCCAGAAGCGTGTCGATCAGATGCAGGTCTGGTTTGCCGAGGCGTGGCAAGAGCTGAGGGCTGGCCGGGAGCAGCTGAGTCAATGTTGGGACGAGGTCATTTTGAAACAGTCTGACATTGAGAAGGCACAGGAGGAGGCCGCTCAACAAGCCGCAAAGGAAGATGCCCAACTAAGGGAACGCCGCATCTTGCTCGATGCTCATGAAGAGGACCTTGCCGGTCGTGAGGAGGCACTTGCCGCCAAGATCCACGTCAAGGATGAAGAAATTGAGAAGCTTGTCACGTGGCGGACCTAAGAATTGGAGCAGGAGCCCAAGAGGACGCTTGACGCTCTGGTCCTGGACAATGCCGGCAAGCTGAAGGAAGTCGTCGCCAACGCAACTACAAAGGCCGCCAAGGGCGAGCTGGCTGACAAGGTGAAGAAGCTGGAGGCGGACCTGGCAGAACATGGCAGGGAGCTCTCGACGCTCAAGGACGACAGAGAGAAAGTTCTCTATAGCCTAGCGGAGATGCAAACCACCATATCCAACAAGACCAAGCAGCTCTCCGCAACTAATGACTCCATTGCCGACTTAAATCTGAAGCTGACCACACTGGAGGACTCCCTTGAGCACAGCAGGGCTCGTGAGAAGACCCTGGCCAAGAACCTCCAGGACGAGAAGAAGCTGCTTGAGAGCACCACCGCCACTTATAACGATTATGAGAAAGGCGTGGGGATCTGCACTGAGCGCCTCATCGACATCGCGGACAGGCTCATAGCACAACTGTCCACCATGGGCCTGCCGAATTTCATGTACTCTTCCAAGGAGAGGGTGACTCCGAGCGCCAGGCTGACCATGTTCATTGGGGCCGTCCTCGACGCCCTGAAGCTGCTCCACTCCAACCGAGCAACCCAACTAGCCAACGAATCCCGCAAACTTTGCTGGGCCATCCTCCTCAAGGTGCTCACCAAGGTGGCGTACAGGAACCCCGGCCTCGACCTCAGCCAGGTGCTCGACAGCTTGCCGGAGCATGCAAACCGCAAGGCGCTTGGAGAGCTTTTCACACCTATCGTCACGATGGTGGATGACAGCAAGAGGGTGTAAGGCCAGCGCAGGGACTAGCCGCTTCGCTTCTCTTTGCCGCCATGAATTCGTGCCCAGGACAATTGTCGGCGTTCTGGATACGGGGGTACCCAGACTTGCCTGCCTGCGGCCCACTGCGTGGCTCCATCGACGGCCTGGTATGACCCAGCTTTAGCATCAACACCTCAAGACCCTCATGAGGGGCCAAGCCTCGCGAGGCGGACAACGCCAAGACCTCCAAGGCGGTCGGCCTCCCCAGACTGGCTCCCGAGGAGCAGAGATCTCTATGCAAGGCGCACCCGCAAGGCTCGGCTGACGTGAGCCATGACGACCAAGGCCAGGCGGGCACCAGCGGGTGTAGTGTACCAGTTTCCCCTTTGGTGCAACGGAGGCAAGCAGCAGGCGCGGAGTTCTGAGGAATCAACCAAAGGTTTCCATTCTGGTGCAACAAGACCAAGACCGCCAGGACGGCAGGACGGAGGTCATCGCTGAGCCCACTCCAGCGTCACGACCAGAGGCTTTTGCAGTCGGAGACCACTTTAGTCAGGATAGGATGTACTTGTTGTCTCCCTTCGAATCTAGCCATTGTGGGATCCTTTCCCGCCAACATTTGGGAAGAGGACCAAGGCCACTATAAATAGGACCTGGCCACCACCATGGGAAGGGGGTCGAATCCACAGAAGATAGAGGGATAGGTTAGGATCCATTCCACCCTCACCAGCTCACCCAAGCTCAAGAACACACCTCCTGAGGTTGTTCCCATTGTACTAGTTCTTCCTCAGGCCCTCGAGGAAAATCCACCACAAAGCAGGAGTAGGGTTTTACACCGTAAGGTGGCCCGAACCTGGGTAAACTGTTGTGTCTTTCTTTCCCTTCGAGCTCGATGCGCTAGGCTGTGAGGTTTCGCGAGTTGGCAGGCTGAACATGTTGAGATCTCCACACGCACCCCAGAGTTCAAACCTCTCGAGGGTTTGCGGAACCTGAAATCCGACATTTGGCGCGCCAGGTAGGGGTGCGTCAGATCTTCTCTTCTGTCGATTGATCCACCGCTACTCCGACACTCCCATGGCTGACGCGCGTCGGGCTCACGCTAATCGCCGGGCCGCGGTCATGGCTCGCGTCGCTCAGACGGCACCGCCGGGTGACGGCTATCCAAGATGCCCCCCATCACCTGCGGTGAACGCCGCCACGGGCCCTGCTAGCCACGAGCAACAAGCTTCTTCGCTGCACCGCTCTGTGCGCCGCGACAGGCGCACCGCCACTCCGTCGTTGACTCTGGCCACGTCATCCTCTCACGCGTGTCGCGGCCCGTCGAACGCGCAGGCCGCGCTGCTCATGGCGCGGGAGCTATTGTGCTACCGCCCCATCGACGACTTCTACGAGGAGTGGCTCGAACGCATTGCCGAGCTCGTCAGCGCCGCCGGAGACTCTGCTACGCTGGCCCGCTCACTGCCTTAGCAGCCACCTACTGTGGGCGACGTGGCTCACGGGGCACCTCCTCTACCTCTGATCCAGGGCGCCATCGTCGAGCCGGGGCGGGCAGCACCACATCGCGGCCCGCAGCATCAGGCTCCTGCGCGTGAAGAAGCAAGCTGTCAAGTGGTGCAGCGGCCCCAAGAAGATGCATGTGCGCTTCCAGCACCTCCATGTCAAGACCGTGCGCCGCCTGTGATGGTGGCGCGCAAGCACAAAGAGCAGGCTCCGCCACCACGACAGGCTCCCGTGACCACAGCAGGGTGCCATGCGTTCACCCTGGAGCTGCGCAATGTCATCTGGCCAGGCAAGTTCAGTCCCAACCTGCCCCCACGCTACAACAACACCGCTGACCCGGCCGAGTTCCTGCAGCTCTACGAACTGACCATCAAGGCGGCCAGCGGCGATGAGAAGATCATGGCGAACTGATTCCCCATGGCCCTCAAGGACGGCGCACGCTCCTGGCTCCTGAACCTCCCTGTGGGGTCGGTCTCTTCCTAGGATGAGATGCGTGACCACTTCATCCCCAACTTCCAGGGCACACGCGACCGCCCGCCGGCCTCGGGTGACCTATGACGCATCAAGCAACAGCCAGGAGAGACCCTGCAAAAGTACATCTAGTGCTTCAACAACGTTCGCCTCAAGATCCCCAAAGTGTTGGACTAGGCCATCATCTCAGCGTTCACTAATGGCGTCCGCGACGTCAAGATGAAGGAGGAGCTCGCCATACATGAAGACCTCTGCACAGACCTGGAGATGTTCAACATGGCGAACAAGTGTGCGCTGGCTGAAGAGGGATGCCTCTCCCTCCTCGAGCTCCTCGACGCAGACCCAGAAGACAAGAAGGCCAAGGCCAAGGACGTGAAGCGCAAGGGACCGACTGTACTCGTGGCTGAACCAGAGATGAAGTGCGGTTGCGACCACCCTGAGTCATCCAAGGGCATCCATCCGTATTGCGTCTTCCACCACGTGCACAACCACAACACCAATGACTGTCAGGAGCTCAAGGCCCTCCGCGACGGGCGCCTCGGTCGACGCCTCGAGTGCAACGATCAAGGCTACGGTCGTGGAGGCGGCCAAGGTGGAGGACGCTCGGACGGGCGCGACCATCGCCAGGAGTGGCGCGACCAGCCTCGGGAGGACCGCTGGCAAGGCTAGCCTCACGAGGATCGGCCTCAGGGCAATGCTGGTCTCCCTCCGCTGCCTCCACCGCCGAGAAGGAATGAAGACCACCACCAGGACGAGGGGGCTGGGGGCTTCCAGGAGCCTCGCACCATCGCTTGCATCTTGGGCGGCTCCCAGGCCGCAGCTTCTCATTGGGCCTTCAAGCAGTTTGCGCGTGAGGTGAACGCAGTCCTCCCCAAGCTCAAGGCAGCACACCCGCTTAGGTGGTCCAAGTACGCCATCACCTTCAACTCCTCCGACCAGCTCAAGTGTGTGACCATGGCTGGCGCGCTCCGGATGCTCTGCTCACCCGTCATCAGCAATGTACTCGTCACCAAGACACTGATAGATGACAGGGCAGGGCTCAATGTTCTCTCTATCCATATGTTCAATAGGCTCCAAGTGACATACCATGGCTCTAGCCTACCAAGCCCTTCTCAGGAGTGACCGACGGCTCCACCCATCCAATCGGGCAGGTCCACCTCCTTATCACCTTCGGCAAGCGTGAAAACTACTGTCGGATTTAGGGATTCGGCAAACCTTGAGAGGTTTGAACTCTGGGGTGCGTGCGGATATCTCAACCTGCCCAGCCTGCCTACTCGCGAACCTCCTAAGCCTAGCGCGTCGAGCTCAAAGAGACACAAAGACATAGAGATTTATACTGGTTCGGGCCACCGTTGTGGTGTAATACCCTAATCTAGTGTGGTGTGGTGGATTGCCTCGAGGGGCTATGGATGAACTAGTATAGAGGATGAACAAGCCTCAGGAGGTGAGGTGTTCTTGAACTGGTGTGGTGCTCTACTCGTTCCGATTTTTGTCCCCCTCCTATGGTGGTGGCTAGTCCTACTTATAGTGGCCTTGGTCCTCTTCCCAAATATGAGCGGGAAGGGATTCCACAACGGCGGGATTTGAAAGGGGACACGTAGTACAGTCTATCCTGACAAAAGTAGTCTTCGCTTGCGAAAAGCCTCTGGTCGTGACGCTATGGTGGGCTCGTTGATGACCTCCGTCCTGCCATCCTGGCGGTCTTGGTATCGTTGCACCAGAATGGCAACCTTTGGCTCATTCCTCGGGACTCCACGCATGTGGCTTGCCTCCCTTGCACAGAAGAGGAAACCTGCGCTCTGCGCCCGCCTGGCCTTGGTCGTCATGGCTCACATAAGCTGACCCTCATGAGATAACTTGCATAGAACTCTCCGCCCCTCAGGAGCCCTCCTAAGGAGGCCACTTACTTCGGGGGTCTTGGCATCATCCACCTCGCGAGGGTCTTGTGGTGTTGGTGTTGATACCGGGCCGTACCAGGCCACCGATGGAGTCACGCAGTGGGCCGCAGGAAGGCAGTGATGGATACCCCCGAATCCAGGACGCCGACAACTACCACACCGAGCTCATCGACTTCGACGTCGCCGACATTCAACTGCCATACAACGCCATCCATTGGTACCCAGCCCCAGCCAAGTTCATGGCGGCGACGCAACACGGCTACAATGTCCTCAAGATGCCAAGGAGCAGCGGCATCATCATGGTCGCCTGCGAGGAAAATGACGCGGTGTGCTCTCTCGAGCGCGCCTATGAAGCTGCAACGGTCGAGCACCTTGAAGACGAGGGTGATGCCTTCCCTCCGGAGGTCTCCCCCAGGACAAAGAAGCAGCTACTGGGCCAGCAATCTCAGGAGGAGGCATCTCCTGACGGTGTCGCATTGAGCCTCGCATCCGTGGATGGGCGCCTCCACCTATCACATAGGAAAGCGCGTCTGGCGCCCCTCTCAAGTTGGGCTCAGGGGCTCTTCTCTGGAGGGCCTCTGACCTAGCCAACGTCACGAGGGAGGCGCTCGGGCACCATGTGGAGGCGTGCTTCAGCGCACGCTTCCGAGGAGAGAGCACAGGGCGCAAGGCACCAGGCGCTCAGGAATTCATCAGCAAGGCAGTCAAGGAGATTCAGGAGGCGAGGGCGCTGTAGGGCGACCGCCGCCCACCACCAGGCGCGGCTCCTTGCCCAGGTGAGGGTAAGGAGTTCCGCGTCTGCATCGTCATCCCGGGGCTCAACAGGGCCGCGTCTCAGGAGCTTTTCTGGCCGTCCCATGTCGGCCGATGCGAGGGTCCCCCTCACTACTACGTTCGCATGCCCTTCGGCCTGCTCAGCGCGGCTGTCGGATCTCAGCACCGCATGCAAGACGTCCTGGCGGCTCGGGAGGCTAGGCATCAGGCGGTCCTCGCGGATATGGAGATGGATCCTCATGAGCCCACCAGGCCCCTAGAGCCTCCCGAGGCTCAGGGCCAGGGCGGCTCATGAGGAACGACTTTAGCAACGCGCGCCTCCTACTACCCCGACATTTCTTCAGCAACGATGCCAGGTGACATCATTTAGTTCGTTCGGTTTGGGGGCGCCCTCGGGCTGCACCATCCCCAAGCCGCGTGAGTCCGTCCCTGCAGCATGTATCCTTCTTGTATTCGTCAGAGTTGCCTAACCATCTCTCATGAGCTTATTTATGATCATTGTCGGCGTTCTGGGAACGGGGGTCCCCAGACTTGCCTGCCTACGGCCCGCGGCGTGGCTCCACCGATGGCCCAGTACGGCCCATCTTCGTCACCAACGCTCAAGACCCTCGCGAGGGGCCAAGCCTCACGGGGCAGACGACGCAAGGCCTCCTCAGGAGCGGCCTCACCAGGCATGCTCGCGAGAAGGCAGAGAGATCAAGGAAAGGGGTACCTCGCGAGGTTCTCGTGACGCAAGCCATGACGACCAAGGCCATGCGGGCGCCAGGCGGGCGCCAGTGCACAGTGTCCTCGATTCCCATTCGGTGCTAAGGGGGCAAGCGTAAGCGCGGATTACCGAGGCATCAAACAAACGTTTCCATATTGGTGCAACAAGACCAAGACCAGCAGGATGGGAGGGCGAAGGCCATCGTGGAGCCTAAGACGGCGTCACCACCAGCGCCTTTGACAGGCGAAGACCACCTTTAGTCACGATAGCTTGTACTAGATTTCCCCTTTCAAAATGGCCGTTGTTGGATCCCTTCCCGCTCAATATTTGGGGAGAGGGCCAGGGCCTCTATAAATAGGGCTAGCCACCGCAGTAGCAGGGGACGGATCATTCAGATCATCCTCACCCACACAAGTTCGCCAAGCACAAGAACACCTCTCCTCAGGAGGCTGTTCTTCCCTTGTACTGTTCATCATCAGCCCAAGAGGCAATCCACCACCACACACAGGAGTATGGTATTACGCCACAACGATGGCCTGAACTTGTATAAATCTTGTCTCTCTTGTGTTGTGAGTTCATCGAGCTAGCTTAGAGATCGCGGCGAGGCTGAGGGCGTGTTTTGGTAGGGGGAAATCTTCGTGCGCACCCCAGTGTTCGAACTTCAAGGGTTTCGCCGGAACCCGATATCCGACATTTGGCGCGCCAGGTAGGGGTGCGTCGGAGCTCTTCCTTCCGTCAACCCGCACTCCGCCAACACCGCGCTTCACCCTCATGGCGGACATCGCGCTTCCGGCTCCGGCGGCCGGCGCCAGTGCTGGGGCCAGGGGGCTCCGAGCCTTGGCCCCCGCCTTACGACAGGTGCAGTGGCCGCACAAGTTCAAGCCAGAGATGCCGCCGTGCTACGACGGCGCGGCGGACCCGCTGGTTTTCCTGCTGGCATACGAGGAGGCCGTGCTCAGGGCCCGGGGCGACGACAAGGTCATTGCCAACTGGCATCAAATGGCCCTCATGGGCGTCCCGCGCTTGGCTGCTCAACCTGCTGGCGTCTTCTGTGGTCTCCTGGGAGGAACTGCGTGACCTCTTCCTCGCCCGCTATGCGGCACCAGCGCCCCCGGTCGTCGCAGCTCTCCTGGGCGGCTCGCAGGCGCCACCCTCAAACCGCCATGCCAAGCCGTTCTTTCGCCAGATCGGCGCCACCCTTGCGCGGAAAGGAGCTCCCCCGGGTTGGGTAGCGCCCAATGCCGACCTGATCTTTGACTTAGAAGATCACCCCATCAACACCGCCTGCTCGGGTGCGCTCCCGATGCTCGGCACGCCCACCATCTGCTAGGTGGCCGTCACCAAAACCCTCATCGACGGCGGTGCTGGCCTCAACATGCTCTCGGTGGAGGCTTTCAGCCTCCTCCACGTACCGTGGAGCGCCTCCGACCCAGCAAGCCCTTCTCAGGCATCGGAGGCGGTTCCTCCAGTTCCCTGGGGCAGATCCACCTTCTTGTGACCTTCGGCACCCACGACAACTACCGCACGGAGCCTGGCGTTCTCGAGGAACGACTCTTCAAGCCGTCGGTGGCACCATCACTTTCAAGAACGTCACATCCTCGGGAAGAACTCCCTCAGGCACCTGCCACAGGAGCCCCAGCCTGTGGCCCAACCTCGGGAGCGCGCCTACTCTTGGCGTTGGAGCCTCAGGAGGGACGCTGGACCAAGGAATTCAAGGACTACCTGATGCAAGGGACGCTGCCAGAGAAAGAGGAGGACGCGGAGCACGTGGCCCGGCGGGCCACGGCCTACTGCATCGAGTTATACCAGAAGCGGTCGAATGACGTTTCTCTATGTTGCATCTCCAGGGAACAGGGGAAAGAGCTGTTGGCCGACATACACGATGGAGATTGCGGGCACCACTCCTCGTCACGGACCGTCGTCGGCAAGGCATTTCGCAGCGAATTCTACTGGCCTATGGCACTCAACGACGCGACAGAGCTGGTGAAGTCCTACGAAGCCTGCCAATTCCACGCCAAGCAGATCCATCAGCCAGCTCAGGGCCTGCAGACCATCCCGCTCTCGTGGCCGTTCGCGGTCTGGGGGCTGGATATCTTGGGCCCATTCCCTCGAGCGCCTGGGGGCTACTGCTACCTCTATGTCGCCATCAACAAGTTCACCAAGTGGGCGGAGGTGGAAGCCGTCTGCACCATCCCGGCTGGCTCTGCGGTCAAGTTCATCAAGGGCCTCGTGAGCCGATTTGGGGTCCCTAACCGCATCATCACCGACAACGGTTCGCAGTTCACTAGCAATCTCTTCAAGACATATTGTGCTAACCTTGGAACGCAGATCTGCTATGCTTCGGTGGCACACCCTCGGAGCAACAGCCAGGCCGGACGCACCAATGCGGAGGTCCTAAGGAGCCTCAAGACAAGGACCTTCAAGAAGAAGCTGGAGGCTTGCGGCAGGGGCTGGCACGACGAGCTGCAGTCCATGCTGTGGTCCATCCGCACCACCGCCACCAAGCCAACGGGCAAGACCCCATTCTTCCTCGTCTACGGAGCAGAAGCGGTTCTCCCTCACAAGGTTAGCCATCACTCCGCGCGGGTCCTGGCGTTTGATGAGGCGCAGCAGGACGACATGCGGGGGATGGACCTCGTGCTGGGGGAGGAACGCCGCCGTGAAGCCACACTACGGGCGGCAAGGTACCTACAGGCGCTGTGGCGGTATCACTGTCGCAACATCCACCAAAGGACGCTCGACGTAGGTGACCTCGTCCTGAGGCGGGTGCTCTCCAGGGAAGGGTTGCACAAGCTCTCACCCATGTGGGAGGGCCCGTTCAAGGTCGTCCACGTTTCCAGGCCTGGCGCCGCGTGCCTGGAGACCCTGGACGGGGTACCCATCCCGAACGCCTGGAACATCCAGCACCTCCGGAAGTTTTACCCCTGAAGAAAGGCCCGGTGCCTGTGAAGAAGGCCTAGTGCCTGTGAAGCCCGCCGCCCAAAGAAAGGCCCGGTGCCTGTGAAGAAGGCCCAGTGCCTGTGAAGCTCTCCGCCCGTGACACTCTCACGTAATAATGAGTGGGGTTGTACACGCCCCGGAGTCTCAGGAGTGCCGCCCTTGGGCCTCGGGGGCTCCCTCCCATGCCCAATGGCAACACTTAGCTCCGCGCTGGTGAGAAGACGTCGAAGACTAGACTAGGTGCCGGACGCGGCTTTTCATTTGCTTTCTGCAGTTGGCTCGTTCTTCCTTGTTTGAACCTTGATTAAAGTTGCTTCTGGTGTTCTTTGCCGGTTCTGTTCCATCATCTTCTGCCTCCGTTTTTTGTCTTCGGCTCTTTGTCTGACTTGCTCTCTCTCGCAAGCCTCGCGAGGGGGCTGTGCGGGTGCCCTCGCGAGCCTTCTTCTTCTGATTTTCGCGAGGCTCTCTCATTCGACTTCGCAGCGGGAGCACCCCTCTCAGTCCGTGCCCCTCGGGCATCGCGATACAAAGCGCCGGGTCAAGGCCGGCAGCCCTTGCGACCAAGGTTTGGAAAATGATAGTCTCTCAACGAGTTTTTGCAGCTCTTAAGGCTCTCGGCAAGGCCTGAAGCAGGCACTTCGCGAGGCGGAAACTACTTCAAACGTGCCAAGCTAAGATGTTCCTACATGCACACGCATAACAACGACACCATGACACAACACAGGAACAATAAATGCAGCATGTTAACCAGGAAATCATAGTTTGTTGCACGCCCCCACGGGACCCCATACTTGTCTTTCTCAACGCAGGAAAATAAAACAAAAGCAACACGTGCTTCGCAGCAGCTCGTGAGGAGGGATCCACGGCGTCCTCCTGAGTTCAGCCAGACTCCACCTCGCGCTTCACCGAAGCGCGGCAATGGGATGACCGGCTGCCGCCCTCGCAGCGGGCACGGTGGCGTGGCGGTTGATCGTAGCCACCGCTGGAGGAGCTGCCACCGGAGGAAGAGCCACCGTAGCTTGACAAGCCACTGTCGCCGCCGGGAGCAAGTTCGCCTTCACCCTCATCACGACCGTCGCCAAGACCGAGCACCTCGTCGCCGTTGTTGCTTCAGGGCAGCACCCAACGTGGCGGCCGTCTTCTCCAAACACCCTCACGTAGAGGGTCGCGTCGCCATCATACTTGAAGTGGAGGGTGCACCGCCTGCCTAGACCGCGCGCGTGGTCGAACGTTTGCCAGCCTCGGGCCAGGGCTGCGTTGCCGGCGACGGCGACTTCCTCCGCGACCCAGGAGGCCCTGCTGCAGCAGCCGTCCGCCTGCAGCCAGTGGCCGGCAGCTCGCCGACGAAGGAGCGCGGGACATGAAGCCAGTTGCCGGCCGGGTTGTCCGACCACACTACGAACTCCGGCAGCACCTCCGCCGAGTGGAAGCGCGGCCGGGAGGCCGCGCGGCCACAGCACGCCTTCCTCCACCAACCGGGCTGCCTCGACATGGGCGGCTCCCACCATGTGAAGGACACCTGCCGCGGCCACGGAGAGCCACGGCAGGGGTCGCGGAGTGCTTGCGGGGGCGACCGCGTCCCCGCTTGGGTGGAGGAGAGCTGGGCCCTTCCTGGCAAGCCTTCCCCTTCTCCAACGGCCGAAAACCTCTTCCCAGGCGCCATGGGGGGTGTTGCAAGCAACAGGAGCAAGGGAGGAGAAGCGAGTAGAGCAAGAAGAGATGGGCGATGGGGGCTCTCGCTCCTCCTCGTTTATAGCCCAAGGGAGGCCAACCGTCGACCTCCACGATCGCAGGTAATGATGACCCTTTTTGCATGCAGCAGGGACTCGTCAAGTCGGGCAGTTGCCGAGGCAGCGTGGGGAAGCGGAGACGCCCACGTCCAATCAGTCGCCACGCGTCGACCAGGGCCGCAGGCAGATGGGGCCCACGGCGCTCCGCACTTGCCCTTTGGCTTCGGTGCTAAGCCAAGTCCGAGCACGCCTTGGGCTCGAGGGCTACTGTCGGCATTCTGGGAACGGAGGTCCCCAGACTTGCCTGTCTGCGGCCCGTCTTCATCAACCAATGCTCCAGACCCTCGCGAGGGGCCAAGCCTCGTGGGGCGGACGACACAAGGCCTCCTCAGGAGCGGCCTCACCAGGCATGCTCGCGAGAAGGCAGACAGATCAAGGCAAGGGGTACCTCGCGAGGTTCCCGTGACGCAAGCCATGACGACCAAGGCCAGGCGGGCGCCAACGCACGTTGTGTCCTCGTTTCCCCTTTGGTGCTAAGGGGGCAAGCGCAGGCGCGGAGTACCGAGGCATCAAACAAAGGTTTCCATATTGGTGTAACAAGACCAAGACCAGCAGGACGGCAGGGGGGAGGTCATCGTGGAGCCCAAGACAACGTCACCACCAGCGCCTTTGATAGGCGAAGACCACCTTTAGTCAGGATAGCTTGTACTAGATGTTCCCTTTCAAAATGGCCGTTGTTGGATCCCTTCCCGCTCAATATTTGGGGAGAGGGCCAGGGCCTCTATAAATAGGGCTAGCCACCGCAGTAGCAGGGGACGGATCATTCAGATCATCCTCACCCACACAAGTTCGCCAAGCACAAGAACACCTCTCCTTAGGAGGCTGTTCTTCCCTTGTACTGTTCATCATCATCCCAGGAGGCAATCCACCACCACACACAGGAGTAGGGTATTACACCACAACGGTGGGCCAAACTTGTATAAATCTTGTGTCTCTTGTGTTGTGAGTTCATCGAGCTAGCTTAGAGATCGCGGCGAGGCTGAGGGCGTGTTTTGGTAGGGGAAATCTTCGTGCGCACCCCAGTGTTCGAACCTCAAGGGTTTTGCCGGAACCCGATATCCGACAATCATCACCTGCTTGCTTCGAATCCTACCCGCCTCGCGGTCTCCCAACATTGCTAACTCGTCCATTGCTGATCCCGCAACGGGGGCTACTCACGCCGGCACGGTGCTTGTGCTTGGGTCCGTCCCAGCAATGCCAATAAATCCGAGGGCCGAGCTCTGGTTCGCAACCCGCCTCGCGCACGCCACCTCACCAGGTCCCCGGTGCCTTCGTCTTCCCGCGAGAGGATCAAGGGTAGGTAGACAACACCGTAGGGGGTCGTATTCTCTCCCACAGGCTAACACACAGGTACACCTGAGGCCTAGCTACGGGTGGGCCCCGGCAGTCACCACTTTGCCATGCGAGTCGCTTGCGCGTTAAAGGGGGGGCACCCGAGCATCGCGCCTCAGGAGCTCCTACTGGCTCTCCAGCCCTCACCCCCTGGCCTTGACCACAACATCGCGACCTGGCATACCAGCGACGGCTGAGCCCGCTCAAGGTCCGAGACTCGAGGAAGTAGAGCAGCCGGGCAAGTGAGGAAAGGAATAAGCGTCGCGGACCCTACCTAGCGACGCTACCGCGAAGGCACGAATGGGCGTCACCTAGAGGAATCGCTACGGGTTCGCTAAAAGATAAGTCGCTCACATGACGGCATAAGTCTCACGACCCAATCACTCGAATCTCGCAGCACCACTCGGGCAGTGACACTTCCCTTTCCATATCTTGGGCAGCTGCTTACACGCCAAGGGGGACCTCGTGGGCATCGCGCCTCAGGAGCTCTCACCAGACCTCGGGCCGCTCACCTCCTGGTCGTGACCACGACATCACGACCTGGCATACCAGTGACGGCTGAAGCCTACCTGGGGACTGGGTCCCATCGGCGTAGAGCGCTACGCTGCCTAGGGGTAGGAAAGGGAGAACTGTGCCCGAGTGGGATACGCGATTTCATCATGAAGACAAGAAGAGC
The DNA here is from genome assembly GCF_018294505.1 of Triticum aestivum. NCBI lineage: Eukaryota > Viridiplantae > Streptophyta > Magnoliopsida > Poales > Poaceae > Triticum > Triticum aestivum. The sequence goes on from NC_057805.1 coordinate 332,377,095, forward strand.
AACGCTGAAATTAAAACATTTCGATTCTTACATGCCCCCGCGGGGCTAGTCCTAATTTTGTGCAAGGAAACAAAAGAAGAAAAGGCTTCAAGGAACCAGGACGGCACACGTCACCGATGACGCCGAGCGGCTGCTGCTGCCGTGCTTCGGGCACGGCGGGAGCTTGGCGGCACGTAGCTGTCGTCGCTGGACTCCAGAGATTCGCTGGGCTCAGGAGAGTCACTGGATTCCCAGGAGTCATTGCTGCTGATGGAGGAGACGCCGGTGGGGCCGGAGACGGGCCCAGCGCCCACAGCCACGTCCTGCGGGCTGCTTCCTCTGGAGCAGCACTCTAGCGGCCGGCCCTCCGTGCCGAAGACCTTGAAGAACACAGAGGAGGCGCCGTAGTACACGAAGTGGATCGCGAGGGCACCCTCCACGCGGCAGGCTCGGGCGACCTCACCCCACCCGCGAGTCATGAAGACGTCGCCGGGGGGCACCACCTCGACCTCAGCCCCGGTGCCGCACCCGGCGTGTTGCAGCCACAGCTCGAGCAGCCCCTTCGGCGGCAGCTCATCGGCGAAGAACCTCGGGAGCCGGATCCACGAGGCGGGCGGCATCGCTGCCAAAACCACAAACTTGCATGAGCTACCATCGGCGTGGTCCCGCGACCCAGCAGGCAGAACGGCAACGGCGCCTCCGCTGCCACCCGGGATCGCTCGACGGCGTGCATTGTCGTCGTGCGCACGGGCGTACAGGAGAAGGGGGAAGCCGGGCGGAGGCCTTGCTTGCAAAGGCCTGGTCACCTCCTACCTCGCGCCGGCGTCGCAGGGATGGCAGAACCGTTTCTTCGGAGGAAGTGCATTAGGCCCCTCCTGAGGGGCTTTTCCCTTTTCTACCATGGAGAACCTCCTGATCGGCGCCATGGATGCGAGAGCAAGGTGGAGGAGGAGGGACGAGCAGCGAAGACGAAGAAAGAGATGAGCGAGGGGGGCTCTGCCCCTCCCCTCATTTATAGTCAGAGGGAGGCCAAGTGCCGGCCTCCACGATCCCGTGTAATGATGATCTTCTGCATGCAGCATCGACTCATCAAGTCGAACGGTTGCCGAGGCAGCGTGGGGAACTAGAGGCGCCCACGTACTATCAATCGCCATGCGTCGTTCAAGGCCGCAGGTGGTTAGGGCCCGCGGTGCTCCACACTTGCCCTTTGGCTTCGCCTAGAAGCCAAGTCCGAGCGCGCCTTGAGCCCGGGGGCTACTGTTGGTGTTCTGGATACGGGGGTACCCAGACTTGCCTGCCTACGGCCCACTGTGTGACTCCATCGACGGCCTGGTACGGCCCAGCTTCAGCATCAACAACTCAAGACTCTCGCGAGGGGCCAAGCCTCGCGAGGCGGACGATGCCAAGACCTCCAAGGGGGTCGGCCTCCCCAGGCTGGCTCCCGAGGAGCGGAGATCTCTATGCAAGGTGCACATCACAAGGCTAAGCTGACGTGAGCCATGACAACCAAGGCCAGGCAGGCGCCTGGCGGGCGCCAGCGGGTGCAGTGTACCAGTTTCCCCTTTGGTGCAAGGGATGCAAGCAGCAGGCATGGAGTCCCAAGGAATCAACCAAAGGTTTCCATTCTGGTGCAGCAAGACCAAGACCGCAAGGACGACAAGAAGGAGGTCATCGCCGAGCCCACCGCAGCATCATGACCAGAGGCTTTTGCAGGTGAAGACCACTTTACTCAGGATAGGATGTACTTGTTGTCTCCCTTCAAATCTGGCCGTTGTGGGATCCCTTCCCGCCAACATTTGGGAAGAGGACCAAGGCCACTATAAATAGGACCAGGCCACCACCATGGGAAGGGGGTCGAATCCACAGAAGATAGAGGGATAGGTTAGGATCCATTCCACCCTCGCCAGCTCACCCGAGCTCAAGAACACACCTCCTGAGGTTGTTCCCACTATACTAGTTCTTCCTCAGCCCCTCGAGGCAAATCCAGCACAAAGCAGTAGTAGGGTTTTACACCGCAAGGTGGCCCGAACCTGGGTAAAGTATTGTGTCTTTCTTTCCCTTCGAGCTTGACGCGCTAGGCTATGAGGTTTCGCGAGTTGGCAGGCTAGGCAGGTTGAGATCTCCGCACACACCCCAGAGTTCAAACCTCTCAAGGGTTTGCGGAACCCGTAATCCGACACCAATTTATCTTAAGTTAGAATTTGCAGCGACTATTGATGTAATATAACTTGCTCTGTTTTGGATGAACGCTTGCTATCTTTCCTGTTTGATTCTTCCTCGTATTGTATATACCCTACGCTTTATTGGGGAAACTTGCCGGTGCACGCACCCTTTCCGCGAGCGCATTGAGGAACGGATCCTTAGCAGCCTGCTGGGGGTATTGCTGCCAGCAAGTTACCTTTCCGCTCTTAGCGCAGCCACCTAAACTGTTGAGCGGACTCAAAACAAAGCAGAGGTGCAACTGATCACAACAAGGTTCCTTCGCGTGCAGGTTTTCCATACAAGAACCAAAATTGCAGGGAAAAGAACTTAGCGTTTTAAAATAAATTTACTCAACGTTTCGCAATTTAGCTTTTCCGTTTGTTGCTGCACTCTTTCCCGCAAGATGCCACTCAGAACATCGCCTGTTGGTGTCCATACTCCATACCATCATTAAGATGTCGGGGAAACGACACCTATGGGATCACGTGGAGCCCTTCTACGACCTGGCAGTGAGAGAGGAGTGCGCAAAGAGCAGATCCAATGATCAAAAGGAGGGTTATTTACCCAGGTTCGGGCCGCTGAGAAGCGTAAAACCCTAGTCCTGCTTTTAGTGTATTGGGTGTTCTTGGGCTTCGGCTAGCTGCCACGCATGCAAACTGGGCCGGAAAGTCCAAAAAGTCCCCTCCTATATCGCCTTGGGCCTCCTTCTATACCAAGGGGCTACCACACTGGCATACAGGCATACAGGAGGCGTAAAGTAGCTACAGTGTGCATACTTATCTTTGTCGTCTTAGAACAAACGCATTTAATGCGCCGTTTACGTGTCCCTAACTTTATCGGGGACGGAAACAGAGCCCGTCCCATCTATCGCCACCTCACCTCATCTTGACACGCATCCAGGATGACTAGGCATGCAATGCCAGGCTGGCTGGCTGGCCGCTACGCTGGAACGGTGGCAGGAACTTCACGAAGATCTACATGCCACCACGTAGGCGCTTGCCAGGCAGGCAGGCTAGTCGTCATGCTGGAACATTGATAGGAGGGTGGATCCTTGTCGTGTGCGAGCCTCGCCGCGGGCCCGCGAACATCCCCGGCAAGAATCTTGCCGGGGCCTCGCAAGCGTCGCCGGCAAGAATCTTTCTGGGAACTTTGCCTTCTGATCTTCATAAAGATCTGCATACCAACACGCTGACACCCCTGGGTCTTGGTCTTGACATTGTCGATGGTGTCAGAGCTCTCAACCTCCAGGGTGGTGGTCTTCTTGGGGCTTCGCTTCACAATCCACCGCGGCAAGGATCTTGCCGGAAGCCTAGCTTATGGCCTTCTTCGGTCATCTTGTATTTGCTTCTAGCTGTCCCTGTCAGGCCTTGCCGTAGGTGAGGCTGCAACTTCCCGTGCACAAGTATGGGGTACTAACAAAGGCCCAACTTTAGTACACCGACAGGCACCCTACCGAAGGGGGAAATCATCACCGGTGGCCATCTTCATCATCCCGGCGGCCGCCATGATGAGGAGGGAGTAGTCCACCCTCGGGGCTGAGGGTTTGTACCAGTAGCTATGTGTTTAATCTCTTCCTCTCGTGTTCTTAAGATGGCACGATCTTGATGTATCGCAGGCTTTGTTAATATAGTTGGATTATATGGTGTTTTCCCCTCTCTATCTTGTTGTGATGAATTGAGTTTTCCCTTTGAGATTTCATTTTATCGGATTGAATACTTTTATGGATTTGAGAGCACTTGATATATGTCTAGCATATGAATACCCATGGTGACAATGGGGTATTATAATGATTCACTTGATATATATTTTGGCACTCAACTCACGGATTCCCGAGGTAACATTAGGGTAATCTATGCATAGGGGTCGATGCACATTTTCGTCCTTGTTTCTCCGGTAGAAATCTTGGGGCACTCTTTGAGGTTCCTTGTGTTGGATCGAGTATTATGAATCTTATATTGTTTGATGTGTATTGTATAATTAACTCATGGATACTTGTGGTGACATTGGAGTATCACTGGTCCCATGTAACTGTAGCAATGGGGTAGGTGGCGGTGAAATTCTCCCACCAAGAGGTTGCGGGTCCATCAAGTTGATGTGCGGCAAAGCACACTCTCTCCGCATCCATGCATCTAGTAGTGTTTAGCTCCATCCCAATCATGCGGAGCCAATCATCGGCAACAATCGGCTCGGTGCTTCTAGAGAACACCGGTAGATTCAACCTTAGGAAACGGGCTAGGTTGTCAACTGGGGGTGGTGGAGGTGGGTTGTTGTTGTTGTTGCTTTGGTTCTGGATCATCATCTGCATCAAGGTATTCTACTATTGGATAAACTAGGTGAGCTCCGACACGAAAGTGAATCTAGGGTCATGTCTCGGAGGCATCTGATGGGTTAGAGGGGTGAGAAAACAGAATGGAATAAGGTCTAATGAGATATTTCACTACCCATATGCACATGAGACAAATACATTCAATTCACACCACTCAAATTCAAACAAGATTCACACAATCGGTCTAAGCTACTATTACAAAGATCTCTTGAACGATTTCTAACTACTTGGAAGAACTCTAATAGTAATATGGTGGTCGTCTAGAAGTTTTGATCGGTGAAGGACTCCATTGGCTCGTAATCATGATCACCAGCATCATCATCACTATCTTCATCCTCATCATTGTCTTCATCTTCATCACTATCTGTGTCATCTAGTATGATGTAGTCGTCCTCATGAATATGCACTTCATGTTCTTGTTTCACCTTGGGTATTCCTAGCTTCTTCTTTAGGTCTTCATTCTTCACCAGTAGCATAGCAATTTCCTCTTCATATCCATTGCGGGTTGCCTTGAGTTCCTCTTCTAGCTCGATATTCCTGGTCATCACCTTCTTGGTCTTCTTCATGATGGCGCACATCTGGTTCTCGTATCGACGAATGTGTTGATCCATCTCCTGTATGTATGCTGCAATAGATCCATCCTTCCTGGTGCGAATCATCTCCCATTGCTCATCCCGGCGTCCATATATCTGGTAAACGGTCTCTTCAAAATCGTTGTGGTACACCTCACAAATGCGTCCAAAGGTGATGTGTGATACGTCCATTTTGCATCATGCTTTTATATCGATATTTATTGCATTATGGGCTGTTATTACACGTTATGTCACAATACTTATGCCTATTCTCTCTTATTTTACAAGGTTTACATGAAGAGGGAGAATGCCGGCAGCTGGAATTCTGGGCTGGAAAAGGGGCAAATATTAGAGACCTATTCTGCACAACTCCAAAAGTCCTGAAACTCCACGGAAGTTATTTTTGGAATTAATAAAAAATACTGAGCGAAGAAAATACCAGAGGGGGGCCACGCACCAACCACGAGGGTGGGGGGCGCGCCCTACCCCCTGGGCGCGCCACCTGCCTCGTGGGCCACCTGGCAGGCCTCCGGTGCCCATCTTCTGCTATATGAAGTCTTTTACCCTGGAAAAAATCATAAGCAAGCTTTCGAGACGAAACACCACAGCCACGAGGCGGAACCTTGGCAGAACCAATCTAGGGCTCCGGCGGAGCTGTTCTACCGGGGAAACATCCCTCTGGGAGGGGGAAATCGTCACCATCGTCATCACCATCGATTCTCTCATCGGGAGGGGGTCAATCTCCATAAACATCTTCACCAGCACCATTTCCTCTCAAACCCTAGTTCATCTCTTGTATCCGATCTTTGTCTCAAAGCCTCAGATTCGTACCTGTGGGTTGCTAGTAGTGTTGATTACTCCTTGTAGTTGATGCTTGTTGGTTTATTCGGTGGAAGATCCTATGTTTAGATCCTATATGCATATTAATACCCCTCTGATTATGCACATGAATATGATTTGTGACTAGTTACGTTTGTTCCCGAGGACATGGGAGGAGTCTTGCTATAAGTAGTCATGTGAATTTGGTATTCATTCGATATTTTGATGAGATGTATGTTGTCTTTCCTCTAGTGGTGTTATGTGAACGTCGACTACATGGCACTTCACCATTGTTTGGGCCTAGAGGAAGGCATTGGGAAGTAATAAGTAGATGATGGGTTGCTAGAGTGACAGAAGATTAAACCCTAGTTTATGCGTTGCTTCGTAAGGGGCTGATTTGGATCCATATGTTTCATGCTATGGTTAGGTTTACCTTAATTCTTCTTTCATAGTTGCGGATGCTTGCCAGAGTAGTTAATCATAAGTGGGATGCTTGTCCAAGAAAGGGCAGTACCCAAGCACCGGTCCACCCACATACCAAATTATCAAAGTAACGAACGCGAATCATATGAGCGTGATGAAAACTAGCTTGACGATAATTCCCATGTGTCCTCGGGAGCATTTTCCGTTATATAAGAGTTTGTCCAGGCTTGTCCTTTGCTACAAAAAGGATAGGGCCACCTTGCTGCACCTTGTTAACTTTTATTGCTTATTACCCATTACAAATTACCTTATCACAAAAGTATCTGTTACCGATAATTTCAGTGCTTGCAGAGAATACCTTCCAGAAAACCGCTTGTCATTTCCTTCTGCTCCTCGTTGGGTTCGACAGTCTTACTTATTGAAAGGACTACGATAGATCCCCTACACTTGTGGGTCATCAAGACTCTTTTCCGGTGCCGTTGCCGGGGAGTGAAGCGCCTTTGGTAAGTGGAACTTGGTAAGGAAAAATTTATATAGTGTGCTGAAATTTACTGTCACTTGTTACTATGGAACATAATCCTTTGAGGGGCTTGTTTGGGGTATCTTCGCCCCGACCAGTAGAGCAAAGAGTTTGTCGGATATCGGGTCCGGCAAAACCCTTAAGGTTCGAACTCTGGGGTGCGCGCGAAGATATTCCCCCTACAGATCCACGCCCCAACGCCTCGCTGTGAATCTAAGCTAGACGATGAACAACACGAGGGACACAACGTTTATACTAGTTCGGGCCACCGTTGTGGTGTAATAACCTACTCTAGTGTGTGGTGTGGTTGATTGCCCCTGGGGCTGATGATGAACAGTACAGAGGAAGAACAGCCTCGCGAGAGGTGTTCTTGAGCTGGTGCGATGTTCTACTTGGGTGGATCTGACCGCCTCTCGATGAGATTCTCTCCCCCTACCTACTGTGGTGGATATCTCTATTTATAGGGGCCCTGGTCCTCTTCCCAAATATTGAGCGGGAAGGGAGCCAACAACGGCCATTTTGAAGGGGAACAGCTAGTACAAGTTATCCTGACTAAAGTTGGTCTTCGACTGCCAAAGGCACTGGCGATGACGCCGGCTTGGGCTCCACCGTGACCTCCATCCTGCCGCTCTGCTGGTCTTGTTCTCGTTGCACCGATACGGCAACCTTTGCTAGATGCCTCGATACTCCGCGCCTGCGCTTGCCCCCTTTGCACCAAAGAGGAAACGAGGACACTGCGCAGGCTGGCGCCCGCCTGGTCTCGATCGTCATGGCTTGCGTCATGAGCACCTCGCGAGGTACCCTTGCCTTGATCTCTCCGCCTCCTCGCGAGCCTGCCTGGTGAGGCCGCCCCTGAGGAAGCCTTGCGTCGTCTGCCCCACGATGCCTGGCCCCTCGCGAGGGTCTTGAGCTTTGGTTGATGTAGACGGGCCGTACTGGGCCACTGCTTGAGCCACGCCGTAGGCCGCAGGCAGGCAAGTCTGGGGACCCCCGTTCCCAGAACGCCGACAGTAGCCCCCGGGCCCAAGGCACGCTCGGACTTGACTTAGAAGCGAAGCCAAAGGGAAAGGGCGGAGCGCCACGGGCCCCAACAGCCTGCGGCCTTGGTCGCCGCATGGCGGTTGATTGGACGTGGGCGTCTCCGCTTCCCCACGCTGCCTCGGCAACTGCCCGACGGATAGAAGGCTGGCCTGGGTTAGGCTTACCTTCATTACTCTCACTCGCCTTTCTTGCTCTTGCCCTCCTGCTTCCGAAATCTCCAGATCCACCTCATCCTTTCTCCTCCAGCGAGCAATGGCGCCCCGCAAGACCGCGGCCGAGGCTCCACCGACCTGGTACTCGCCGGCTCTGGATCCCCCCAACATGACGGAGAAGAATCTCGCTCTCACGCGCTTGATGACGGCGGCGCAAGGCAGCGAGATGGGGGAGACTGCGCTCCGAGCCGTCTCCGCCCAGCCGGAGGCCAAGGGGAGTACCTTCTACCCCTTCTTCATGAGCACCGTCATCGCCGGCCTGGTGCCTCCTTTCTCCAAGTTCTTCTATGTTGTCCTCCGCCATTACAAGCTGCAGGCTCTGCATCTCCATCCCAACTCTGTTCTCCTTCTGTCGATTTTCGCCTACTACTGCGAGGCGCACGTCGGGGTGATGCCTTCCATAGCCTTGCTGCGCCACTTCTTCTCCCTCCGAGTCACCGGCGCCCACACCTCGGCATGCGCTGGCTTTGTTCTGTACTCCAAAGCCAACGCGATCTCGAAGGCCGGGAAGAGGGCCGATGGCTTCTGGATCAAGTGGGTCATGCTGGATGTCGGATGCATCAATTCCCGGTTGGCGCTACCCACGGAGCAGCCCCAGGCTGATGAGGCGTGGTCCTGTGTGAAGCTTGACGACCGACGGGCGAAGCTGGTGCTAGAGAAGATGAACGCCGACCTGAGGCCGAGCAACATGAAAGCGGCAAAGCTGACCGGGGCCACGCTCCTGAGGGAGTTACTGGCGCATCGGGTGGCTCCACTTCAGGTGCACTCGCGCCCGTTGTGGAGGCTCGGAGATGCTGACGCGGATCTCCGCCTGAACTCGGGAGCCCTGGCTGATGAAGATCTGACCGCAGCTCTCCGCTTCCTGGTTGGAGAGGACGTGGAAGGTCTGGAGGGCGCTCCTATCCCCTTGTTCCTTCGCGTGGTGGACGCCATGCCCACCTTCAGTGGGAGCGGCCTGGTGCCGGAGGTGCCTCCTGAGGGACAGGACGCGGCGGCGCCGGTGGAGTTGTCTTCCGATGATTCCCGCGGAGGAGAGGAGGAAGACGAGGAAGAAGAGGAGCTCGAATCGGAGGAGACCACTGAGGGGACGGGGGAGACTTCCCCTTGCCACAGGGCCAACAACCTCCGAACCCTGCCGGACGACGACGAGGCCGATGCGAGGCGAGGGGGAGAGGACCCGCCCGTGATCCCGAAGAAGGACAGGTTGGGGCTGATTTCCCGAGGGACTACTCCGGCCCCGGCACTGCCTGAAGCTAGCTCCAGCCCTTCTGGTGCGCCCACCTCTGCTGCTGGACCTCCCGAGGCTGCGCCCCGCAAGAGGCTCTCGGGCTTTAAGCTCGGCAGGAGGCCGTTGGAGCATGCCGTGATTGACCAGTAAGTACTCGAACTCTGCTTTGCTCTTGTTTTTGCTGTCAGGGCTTGACATCCTCCATCGCGTGGGTAGGCTGCCGCCTGCGGCGAAGAGGCTGAAGGGGGACACGGTGGCTCCGCTTGGGGCAAGCTCGTCTGTCGCGGCCGCGCCTTCTCCTGTGGGAAGGGGAGGCAGTGGAGCTCGCACCTCCCCTACCCGGTCATCCTCGCGAGGCCAGGAGGAGCGCTCTGGCGGGGTGCCAGCCCTCGTGGCCCCGCTATCTCTGGAGGCGCCGGTGGTTGACGCTGTCGCTGAGGTTGCCAAGGCTCAAGAGCTCCCAGTCTCCCAAGCCGTGATCACGCTGCCATCTCCTCCTTCTGCTCCACTAGTTCCTGACTCCTCTGCCTCCTCCGCCGCCTTGGACCGTGCTGCCGCTGAGCTGGGTCGGCTGCGAGAAGATCTCCAGGGCGCCAACCCCCGCCTGGTGGCCGGGCGCCTGGAGCTGGTCTCTGGCTGGGTTCGCTCTGACGCCTCCGTCCGAGCGGCGCTGAGCCAGGCTGTGCCGGCTTTCGAGGAGGAGAAGCAAGTCGCCATCTAGGCCATAGCCGCTCGTGACGCGGCGTTGAAGGATGCTTCAACTGTCCGAGGCCGTTGCAAGGCGCTGGAGGACGAGCTGCAGGGCCTGCGTGATGAGCTCGCCAAAGAGGTCCGCGACCGCCAGGCGCAGGAGGAAGAAATGAAGGCTCGGGAGGCCGCCATCGGGGACCGCAAAGCCGAACTGACCGCTGATCGCAGCCGACTGAGGACTCTGGAGCAGAAGCTGAAGGCGGAGAGGACTAAGCTGGACGCCAAGGCGAAGGTCTTGGTCGAGGATCGCGTGGCCTTCACGGATTACGAGGAGAGATCTCGCAGGGCGCTAGAGTCGCTTTACGACGATGGTCTGGAAAAGCCGCTGGCCGGAGCCACGGACGGCCCCGCCAAGCTGCTTCCCTTCCTGGTCGAAGCGCTTGAGGAGGTCATGACCGGCATCGGCCCCATGGCTGAGTTTGAAGCTCGCGTCCTTTCCTCCGCGGCGCTGACGCGGATCCTCAGCCACGTCTACCTTCGCAACCCCGACGCCAACCTTGACGATCTGCTAGAGCCTGTGGACGCCGAGCGCTCCGCCGTTGCCGCTGAGGCCGTGAAGGGCCGAGTGGAAGCCTTGCTGGCGAAGTTCCGCGCCTTCTCCACTGCGCCCAAGGCAGGTACTGCTGGTTCCGCAGCCTCGGGAAGTGGAGATGACAGGCGTAACTCCACCACGGAGACGGGGCTTCCGGCGAACGACGGCACTGCTCAAGGGTGATCTCCTCTCGGCTTCTTTCCTGTTTCAACTCCTACAACATGCACCGTGCCTCGTGGAGGCGTTTAAACTTGTGTTTGGTATCGCGAGGATAATTTATGGTCTGTAATATTTGCTTCTGAATTTGCAAGATTTTGTGGTTTCCTTCCTATTTGCTTTGTGTTCTACGTCGGCAGGGCCCGGCCCCGCGCATACCTCAGCCGCCGTTAGCCCCGACCGGATCACCAGGACGGGACCAAGGAGTGAGGGGCTACGTGGCAAGTTAGGCTCCTGAGTCGCGATGCTCAGGAGTCCCCCTTGACGCGCAAACAGCAAATAGGGAGGGGGTGTAGGAGTAGATCTGTCGTTCTACGTCGGCAGGGCCCGGCCCCGCGCATACCTCAACCGCCGTTAGCCTTTCGGAACTAAGGAGTGAGGGGCTACGTGACCAGTTAGGCTCCTGAGTCGCGATGCTCAGGAGTCCCCCTTGACGCTCAAACGGTCTTCATACCTTGGCTCCGCTCGGGGAGGGGCGCGCGACGACCAGGTCCGAGGGACCTGGCTGGGTGGCGTGCGCTCGGGCGTGACCCGGGTGCAGCCCCCGTGTCCAGCCCCCTCGCGTGGCGCTCCCGAGGGGAGGCGTTGCGATGAGGCCAGACACTGAGCTCTGGGCTCCCTGAGGTTGATACAGCCGTGGGCTGCCCTCAGTTGTTTATCACCAGCGCGGAGCATAGCGCTTCCGTATGTGTACGGGCATAGCCGCTCCTCGGCAGTGTCGTCAGCCAGCGCGGAGCATGGTGCTTCCACTGGTATGTGGGAGGGGGCCCCCTCCGGGAGGAGCCACCGGGGCATGTACAGCCCCGCCCTGACACGTGGCCGGCACGGTAGGGCTAGACGAGGTGTATCTGGGCACTCGTGAGCCAGCGCGGGACTCACGAGGCCCTACCTCAAGGCGGGTTGCGCCTGATCTTGAGCCTTGGGCGGCTGAGTGTTCCTGCAAGGTGGTTAGATACAAATGCTCTACGTCCTCAGGTCCCGGCCCTCGAGCTAGCTCAGCCACCGCTGGTATGCCAGACCGTGGACAAGGCTAAGGGGTGAGGGCTGGAGAGCCAGTAAGGGCTCCTGAGTCGCGATGCTCAGGCGCCCCCCTTTTAACATGCAAGCGATTTGCATGGGGGAGAAAAAGGGGTCGCGGTAGGCGGGAGATGATAATCATAGGCAGGTCAGGCGTGAAGGCAAACTAGCTTAGATAGATGCAGGAAGGATACATGCCACTGGGTCAGGCCCGAGCGGCTTGGGGATAATGTAGCCCGAGGGGCGCCCCCAGCAAGGTGAACTAAAGACATAAGCAAAAGAGATACATGCCGCAGGGACAGACCCACGCGACCTGGGAATAATGCAGCCCTAAGGGCTCTCCCAGCTGAAATGAAACTCGAAAGATGTCACCTGATACCATTGGAGAGCGGGTGTTGAAGTAGCTGACGATGCGCGGTGAAGAAGTCAATCCTCACGAGCCACCGGAGCCCTGAGCCTCGGGAGGCTCTGGGGGTCCGGGCGGCTCCTCGAGGACCATCTCTATCTCTGCCAGGATCGCGTGGTGCCTGGCCTCCTGAGCTTCCAGAATGCTCCGCATAAGACGCTGGTGAGCAGTAGGCGCGTTTGGCAGGCCGAAAGGCATGCGAACGTAGCTGTGTGGCGGACCCTCGTAGCGTCCCACGCACGAAGGCCAGAAACGCTACTGAGACGCGACTCGGTTGAGCCCTGGGTAGTCGATGCAGACGCGCAGCCCGCCATCCTCGCCTGGATGGGGAGCTACGCTAGGTAGGTGGCGATCGCCGCGGATGACTCTTGATTCCTGCAGCTCCTGAGTGACCTTGGTGATGAACTCTTGAGGGTTGGGCCCTCCTTGCCCCATGCCTTCCTGAGGGAAACGTGCCGCGAAGCACGCCTCCAAGTGGTGCCCGAGCGCCTCCCTCGTGATCTTGGCAAAGTCTGAGGCCCTCCAGGAGAGAGCCCCCGAGCCTTGCCTGAGGAGGGCGCCGGGCACGCCTTCCTATGCGATGGAGGGAGGCGCCCCTTGCACAGGCGCAGATCCTGACGCGGCGCCTCCGGAGATGCCTACCTCCTGAGGCCTTGGGCTGGGTGATGTCATCTTCTTCTTCTTGGGAACTGCCTCGGGAGGGTTCTCACTCTTGCTGTCTGGGTCCTCGACTGATGCAGCTTGGAAGGCACGCTCGAGAGAGCACACCCCATCCTTCTCTTCACAGGGGACTGTGATGATTCCGCCGCTTCCCGGCATCTTGAGGACATTGTAACCATGGTGAGTCACCGCCATGAACTTGGCCAGCGCTGGATACCCGAGTATGGCGTTGTATGGCAGGCGAATGTGCACAACATCGAAGTCGATGAGCTCGGTACGGTAGTTCTTGCGCTGTCCGAAGGTGACAGGGAGGAGGACCTGCCCTATCGGAGTGGTGGAACCGTCAGTGACTCCTGAGAAAGGCTTGGTTGGCTGAAGCTGATCATATGGCACTTGGAGATTGTTGAACGTCTCGACGGATAGAACGTCGAGTCCTGCGCCGCCATCGATGAGGGTCCTGGTAACTTGCACATTGCTGATGACTGGGGAACAAAGCATTGGGAGGGCACCAGCTGTAGCCGCACACTTGAGCTGATCCGCTAAACTGAACGTGATAGTGCACGTGGACCACCTGAGAGGGCGCGTGGCCTCGAGCTTGGGGAGGACTGCATTCACCTCACGAGCAAACTGCTTGAAGATGCGCTGAGAGGCTGGGGCCTGGGCACTGCCCAGGATGCAAGCGATAGCACGTGGCTGTTGGAAGCCCCCAGCCCCCTCGTCCTGGTGGTGGTCGTCATTCCTTCTTGGCGGTGGCGGCAGAGGAGGAAGGCCTGCGTTGCCCTGCGGACGATCCTCGCGAGGCTGATCCCTCCAAGCCCCCTCGCGAGGCTAGTCCTGCCAGCGATCCTTGCGAGGTCGGTCACGCCACTCCTGGCGAGGGCCTCGGTTGTCCCATTGTCCTCCACCTCTTCCTCCTCCTCGGCCGTAGCCCCGGTCGTTGCGCTCGGGGCGTTGGCCGATGCGTCCTTCTCGAACGGCCCTGAGCTCTTGGCATTCGTTGGTGTTGTGGGTGTGGAGGTCGTGGTAGGCGCAGTATCGGCTGCCCTTGGACGACTCCAGCTGGTCCCTGCCGCGCTTCGTGTCTGGTTCTGCTGCGAGCATAGCTGCTCCTTTGCACTTCACGTCCTTGGCCTTGGCTTTCTTCTCTTCTGTGTCAGCAGCTGGAAGCTCAAAAAGGGAGAGGCGCCCCTCCTCAGCTCTTGCGCACTTGGTCGCCAGGTTGAACAGCTCTAGAGATGTGCACAGATCCTCGTGGATAGCCAGCTCCTCCTTCATCTTGACGTCGTGGACGCCGTCAGAGAATGCTGAGATGATGGCCTCCTCGGTCACCTTGGGAATCTTGAGGCGAGCGTTGTTGAAGCGCTGGATGTACTTCTGCAGGGTCTCTCCCGGCTGCTGCTTGATGCGGCATAGGTCACCCATGACTTGAGGACGGTCGCGAGTGCCCTGGAAGTTGGCGACGAAGCGGGTGCGCATCTCGTCCCAAGAGGAGATCGTGCAAGGAGGCAGGTTTAGGAGCCAGGTGCGGGCACCATCTTTGAGCGCCATGGGAAACCAGTTCGCCATGACCTTTTCGTCTCCGTTGGCCGCCTCAATGCCCAGCTCGTAGAGCTGCAAGAACTCCACGGGGTCGACAGTGCCGTCGTAGCGAGGAGGCAGATCCGGCTTGAACTTGCCCAGCCAGGCGACACTGCGTAGCTCGGTGGTGAAGGCGCGGCAGCCTGTAGTGGCCACCGGTGCCCTTTGCAGACGTGCGGCTTGCTCTTGGAGATTCCCGTGCACCGCCGCCAGGGGTAGCGCGGGGTCCTGACAAGCTGGCGTAGAGATGCGGTCTTGACGTGCTAGAGCGGGGAGCACGCGAGCGCCTTCTTGGGGGCGAGGGATCTCTTGGCAGCTCCTTTCTTGTCGCGCGGGTGCCGAACACAGTGGGTCTCGTCCTGGGGCCGCGCGCCTTGGAGCCAGGGCGCCTTCTTGGGGAGGAGGTGGCGGAGGCACCTCTTGAGCTGCATCACCCATGCAGGACAGAGGGCGAGGCAGCGAGAGGGACGGCGCAGGAGAGCCCCCTGCGGCGCTGACGAGCTCGGTGATGCGAACGAGCCACTTCTCGTAGAGGTCGTCGATGGGGCGGTAGTGCAGGAGCTCACGTGCAAGGAGCAACGTGGACTGCGCGCCCATGGGAGCGCGACGAGCGTGAGACGATGAACCAGCTGGAGTCAGCGACGGAGTGGCGGCGCGGCCTTCCTGCCGCACCGAGGGATGCAGCAATGATGCTTGCTGCTCGTTCCCCGTCAGGCCGGTGGCGGCGTTGGCGGCAGGCGACGGAGAACGATGAGGAGGCCCACCGACGGGAGCCGTTTGGTCGACGCGGGCGGCGTGAGCAGCCCGACACTCGGCGCGAGCTCGGCGAGCGTCTGCCATGGATGCGACGAACAATGGAATGCGGGACAGCGGAAGAAAGATTCCGGCGCACCCCTACCTGGCGCGCCAAATGTCGGATATCGGGTTCTAGCAAAACCCTTAAGGTTCGAACTCTGGGGTGCGTGCAAAGATCTTCCCCCTAGCGATCCACGCCCCAACGCCTCGCTGTGAATCTAAGCTACATGATGAACAACACGAGGGACACAAGGTTTATACTAGTTCGGGCCACCGTTGTGGTGTAATACCCTACTCTAGTGTGTGGTGTGGTGGATTGCCTCTGGGGCTGATGATGAATAGTACAGAGGAAGAACAGCCTCGCGAGAGGTGTTCTTGAGCTGGTGCGATGTTCTACTTGGGTGGATCTAATCGCCTCTCAATGAGATACTCTCCCCCTACCTACTGTGGTGGCTATCTCTATTTATAGGGGCCCTGGTCCTCTTCCCAAATATTGAGCGGGAAGGGAGCCAACAACGGCCATTTTGAAGGGGAACAACTAGTACAAGTTATCCTGACTAAAGTTGGTCTTCGACTGCCAAAGGCACTGGCGATGACGACGTCTTGGGCTCCACCGTGACCTCCGTCCTGCCGCTCTGCTGGTCTTGGTCTCGATCGTCATGGCTTGCGTCATGAGCACCTCGCGAGGTACCCCTGCCTTGATCTCTCCGCCTCCTCGCGAGCCTGCCTGGTGAGGCCGCCCCTGAGGAAGCCTTGCATCGTCCGCCCCGCGAGGCTTGGCCCCTCGCGAGGGTCTTGAGCTTGGGTTGATGTAGACGGGCCGTACTGGGCCACTGCTTGAGCCACGCCGCAGGCCGCAGGCAGGCAAGTCTGGGGACCCCCGTTCCCCGAACACCGACAGAGTTGCTCCTCAACCTACTGAACCTACTGAAAATGTTTACTTTGAAATTCCTTCGGGTATGATAGAGAAACTGCTAGCTAATCCTTTTACAGGAGATGGAACATTGCATCCCGATTTGCACCTAATCTATGTGGATGAAGTTTGTGGATTATTTAAGCTTCCAGGTATGCCGGAGCATGTTATCAAGAAGAAGATCTTCCCATTATCTTTGAAGGGAAAGGCATTGACAGGCTATGTGATGATATGGGATCATGGAACTACAACCAATTGAAATTGGAATTTCATCAGAAGTTTTATCCTATGCATCTCATCGTGATCGTAATTATATATATAATTTTTGGCCTCGCGAAGGAGAAAGCATCGCTCAAGCTTGGGGGAGGCTTAAGTCAATGTTATATTCATGCCCCAATCATGAGCTCTGAAGAGAAATTATTATTCAAAAATTTTATGCTTGGCTTTCTCTCAACAATCTCTCCATGCTCGATGCTTCTTGTACTAGCTCTTTCATGATGAAGACTACTGAATTCAAATGGAATTTATTGGAAAGAATTAAATGCAACTCGGAAGATTGGGATCTCGACGAAGGTAAGTAGTCAGGTATAACACCTAAGTTCGATTGTGTAAAATCTTTTATGGATACCGATGCTTTTCGTGAATTTAGCACTAAATATGGACTTGACTCTGAGATAGTAGCTTCTTTCTATGAATCATTTGCTACTCATGTTGACCTCCCTAAGGAGAAGTGGTTTAAATATAATCCTCCCATTGAAGTAAAAGTAGTTGCACCTATTAAAGTTGAAGAAAAGACTATCACTTATAAAGATCCTATTGTTCCTACTACCTATATTGAGAAACCACCTTTCCCTGTTAGGATAAAGGATCATGCTAAAGCTTCCACCGTGGTTCGTAAGAGTAATACTAGAACACCTACACCACCTGAGCAAATTAAAGTTGAACCTAGTATTGCTATTGTTAAAGATCTCTTGGCTGATAATATTGATGGGCATGTTATTTACTTCTGTGATGAATCTGCTAGAATTGCTAGACCCGATACTAAAAATAAACATAGACTTGTTGTAGGCATGCCTGTTATTTCTGTTATAATAGGAGATCATTGTTATCATGGCTTATGTGATATGGGTGCTAGTGCAAGTGCAATACCTCGTTCCTTATACAAAGAAATTGTGCATGATATTGCACCTGCTGAGATAGAAGAAATCGATGTTACAATTAAGCTTGCCAATAGAGATACTATTTCACCAGTTGGGATTGTTAGAGATGTTGAAGTCTTGTGTGGGAAAGTTAAATATCCTGCTGATTTTCTTGTTCTTGGTTCCCCACAAGATGACTTTTGTCCCATTATATTTGGTAGACCCTTCTTGAATACTGTTAATGCTAAGATAGACTACAAAAAGGATATTGTTACGATTGGTTTAGGGGATATGTCTCATGACTTTAATTTTGCTAAATTTCATGGACAACCCCATGATAAAGAATTGCCTAGTAAGGATGGAATTATTGGTCTTGCTTCTATTGCCGTGCCTCCTAATGATCCTTTAGAACAATATTTGCTAGACCATGAAAATGATATGTTTATGAATGAAAGAAGGGAGATAGATGAAGTATTCTTTAAACAGGGACCTATTTTGAAACACAACTTGCGTGTTGAAATTCTAGGGGATCCTCCACCACCCAAGGGTGATCCTGTGTTTGAGCTTAAACCACTACCTAATACTCTTAAATATGCTTATCTTGATGAAAAGAAGATATATCCTGTAATTATTAGAGCTAACCTTTCAGAACGGGAAGAGGAGAAATTATTGAAAACTCTGAAGAAGCACCATGCTGCTATTGGATATACTCTTGACGATCTCAAGGGTATTAGTCCCACTCTATGCCAACACAAAATAAAATTGGAGAAAGACGCCAAATCAGTTGTTGATCACCAACGACGGTTAAATCCTAAGATGCAAGAAGTGGTAAGAAAAGAAATACTAAAGCTCCTGGAGGCAGGTATAATATATCCCGCTGCTGATAGTCAGTGGGTAAGTCCCGTCCATTGTGTCCCTCAGAAGGGAGGTATTATTGTCGTTCCTAATGATAAAGATGAATTGATCCCGCAAAGAATTGTTACAGGATATAGGATGGTAATTGATTTCCGCAAATTAAATAAAGCTACTAAAAAGGATCATTACCCTTTGCCTTTTATTGATCAAATGCTAGAAAGATTATCCAAACATACACATTTTTGCTTTCTAGATGGTTACTCTGGTTTCTCTCAAATACCTGTGTCAAAAGAGGATCAAGAAAAGACCACTTTTACTTGCCCTTTCGGTACTTTTGCTTATAGACGTATGCCTTTTGGTTTATGTAATGCACCTGCTACCTTTCAAAGATGCATGATGGCTATATTCTCTGACTTTTGTGAAAAGATTGTTGAGGTTTTCATGGATGATTTCTCCGTTTATGGATCTTCTTTTGATGATTGCTTGAGCAACCTTGATCGAGTTTTGCAGAGATGTGAAGAAACTAATCTTGTCTTGAATTGGGTAAAATGCCACTTTATGGTTAATGAAGGTATTGTCTTGGGGCATAAAATTTCTAAAAGAGGCATTGAAGCCAAAGTTGACGCTATTGAAAAGATGCCGTGTCCTAAAGAAATTAAAGGTATAAGAAGTTTCCTTGGTCATGCCGGTTTTTATAGGAGGTTTCTTAGTGACTTCTCTAAAATTTCTAGGCCTCTGACTAATCTCTTACAAAAAGATATTCCTTTTATCCTCGATGATGATTGTGTAGAAGCATTTGAAATACTTAAGAAAGCTTTGAAGTGTTCAGCCACCTGATTGGAATTTACCCTTTGAAATTATGTGCGATGCTAGTGATTATGCGTAGGTGCTGTTCTAGGATAAAGAGTTGATAAGAAACTAAATGTTATTCAATATCCTAGTAAAACTCTAGACAGTGCCTAGAGAAATTATGCTACTACTGAAAAAGAAATTTTAGCAGTTGTATTTGCTTGTGATAAGTTTAGACCTTATATCGTTGACTCTAAAGTAACTGTTCACACTGATCATGCTGCTATTAAATATCTTATGGAAAATAAAGATGCTAAACCTAGAATTATTAGATGGGTTCTCCTACTACAAGAATTTGATTTGCTTATTATTGATAGAAAGGGAGCTGAGAACCCCGTTGCAGACAACTTGTCTAGGTTAGAGAATGTTCTTGATGACCCACTACATATTGATGATAGCTTTCCTGAAGAACAATTAGTTGTCATAATGCTTTTCGTACTGCTCCATGGTATGCTGATTATGCTAATTACATTGTTGCTAAATTTATACCACCTAGTTTCACGTACCAGCAAAAGAAAAAGTTTTTCTATGATTTAAGACATTACTTCTGGGATGACCCACACCTTTATAAAGGAGTAGATGGTGTTATTAGACGTTGTGTACCTGAGCATGAATAGGAACAGATGCTACGCAAGTGTCACTCCGAGGCTTATGGAGGACACCACGCTGGAGATAGAACTGCGCATAAGGTATTGCAATCCGGTTTTTATAGGCCTACTGTCTTCAAGGATGCCCGTAAGTTTGTCTTGTCTTGCAATGAATGTCAAAGAATTGGTAATATTAGTAGACGTCAAGAAATGCCTATGAATTATTCTCTTGTTATTGAACCATTTGATATTTGGGGCTTTGATTATATGGGACAGTTTCCTTCCTCTAATGGGTATACACATATTTTAGTTGATGTTGATTACGTTACTAAGTGGGTAGAAGCTATTCCAACTAGTAGTGCTGATCATAACACCTCCATTAAGATGCTTAAAGAAGTTATTTTTCCGAGGTTTGGAGTCCCTAGATATTTAATGACTGATGGTGGTTCACATTTTATTCATGGTGCTTTTCGTAAAATGCTTGCTAAGTATGATGTTAATCATAGAATTGCATCTCCATATCACCCACAGTCTAGTGGCCAAGTAGAACTAAGTAACAGAGAGCTTAAATTGATTTTGCAAAAGACTGTTAATAGATCTAGAAAGAATTGGTCCAAGAAACTTGATGATGCATTATGGGCTTATAGAGCTTCATGTAAACATCCTATGGGTATGTCTCCATATAAAATGGTTTATGGAAAACATGTCACTTACCTCTCGAACTAGAACATAAGGCATATTGGGCCATTAAAGAGCTCAATTATGATTTCAAACTTGTCGGTGAGAAGAGGTTATTTGACATTAGCTCACTTGATGAATGGAGAACTCAAGCCTATGAGAATGCTAAAGTGTTTAAAGAAAAAGTTAAAATATGGCATGACAAAAGGATACAAAAGCATGAGTTTAATGTAGGTGATTATGTGTTGCTTTTGAACTCTCGTTTAAGATTTTTTGCAGGAAAACCCCTCTCTAAATGGGAAGGTCCTTACGTTATCGAGGAGCTCTATCGTTCCGGTGCCATAAAAATCAACAACTTTAGGGCACAAATCCAAAGGTGGTGAACGGCCAAAGAATCAAACATTATATCTCAGGTAATCCAATAAATGTTGAAACTAATGTTATTGAAACCGTGACGCTGGAGGAATACATAAGGGACACTTTCCAGAACGTTTTAGACTCCGAAAAGGAATAGGTATGTGGTACGGTAAGTAAACCAACTCCAAAACAATTCTAATAGCAGTTTTTCTCCATTTTGGGATATTTAAGAAAATAGGAAAATAAGAAGTAGTCCGGGAAGGACATGAGGTGTCCACGGGGGTGGAGGGCGCGCCCCCTGCCTCGTGGGCACCTCGTGTGCTCTCCGGACTCTGTTTTCTTGCATGATACTTCTCTTGGTCGGTAAAAATTCATTATATAATCTCCTGAAGGTTTTGACCACCGTATCACACAAATATCCTCTGCTTTTGTTTCAAGCTGTTTTTCTGACAGATCTAGATCACCATGACGTCTTCAAGCGCTCCCAAGGACAAGTTTTCGAGAAGGTCATCAACCCCTACCTCGCGGAAGTGCTGCAACACCCTCAAACCATTGAGATGCGTGAGGGGGTGCTGCACATCCGCGATGTTGAGGGACCAAGGAGGACCGGAAGCGTGGACACAAGGCTTGAAGCAATGGAGCAATAGGTTTTCAAGTGCCAAGGGATGGTGGAACGCGGACTCAATGCCAACCACATGATGATCGCGGAGTTCACCAACAACCACAAGCTAGATGCGAAGAACATTGGGGAAGCCATCTTCAAGCTTCACGAGAAAATCGAGCATCTCCAAGCCCAGATCTATGACCTGCAAAACCAAAACTGTGAGTATGAATATAGATTCAAGAGAATGAGTTTGGCTGCAGATTTAAGGATCCCGGAGACTCGATCATCTTTCTATGATGGTGAGCCTATGCCTTGGAAGAGGGACGACAAGCCTTCATCATCAACAACTCCTTCATCACCACCTCCGAAGAAGGAGACATAATCACATGGGTATGGGCACTCCCGTTGGCAACTGCCAAGCTTGGGGGAGGTGCCCCGGTATCGTATCACCATCACACTCCTATATTTACCGTTTTTCTTAGTTTGATCCTTTTGGTAATATCTTGATCTAGTAGAATAAAGTTTTAGAATGATCTAGTTGTGAGTTTTTTCTTTATGATTCCTCTATGTAATCGAGACTGTGAGCTATATATAATAAAGATTAGTCTTGAGTCAAGGGCTTTGCTATCTTGCTATGATCTTGAGGGAATAAAAGAAAAAGAAAGAATAAAAAGAAATAAATAGATCATATGGATCTTATGGAGAGTAATGACTTCACATATTAAGAGTATGATGAATAAAAGTTGTTGAGAATTGGCAAACATAATTTTGGTCATCGTTGCAATTAATAGGAAGTAATAAAGAAAAAGAGGTTCTCACATATAAATATACTATCTTGGACATCTTTTATGATTGTGAGCACTCATTAAAATATGACATGCTAAAGAGTTGAGGTTGGAAAAGGAAGACAACGTAATGGGTTATGTTTTCTTATATCCGAAATAAAGTATATTGTCATGGATCATCCAACATGTTGAGCTTGCCCTCCCCCCTCATGCTAGCCAAATTCTTTGCACCAAGTAGAGATACTACTTGTGCTTCCAAAATATCCTTAAACCTGATTTTTCCATGAGAGTCCACCATATCTACCTATGGATTGAGTAAGATCCTTCAAGTAAGTCGTCATGTTGCATGCAATAAAAATTGCTCTCTAAATATGTATGATTTATTAGTGTGGAGAAAATAAGCTTTATACGATCTTGTGATGTGGAAGCAATAAAAGCGACGGACTGCATAATAAAGGTCCATATCATAAGTGGCAATATAAAGTGACGTTCTTTTGCATTAAGATTTCATGCATCCAACCATAAAAGCACATGACAACCTCTGCTTCCCTCTACGAAGGGCCTATCTTTTACTTTTGTCTTATACCTTTTACTAGAGTGATGGTGATCTTCACCTTTCCTTTTTACATTTTATCCTTTGGCAAGCACCTTGTGTTGGAAAGATCCCGATATACATATATATATCCAATTGGAGGTAAGTTAGCATGAACTGTTATTGTTGACACTACCCTTGAGGTAAAAGGTTGGGAGGCAACACTATCAGCCCCTATTTTTCTCTGTGTCCGATTAAAACTCCATACCCATAATTATTGCGTGAGTGTTAGCAATTGTGAAAGACTAAATGATAGTTGAGTATGTGGACTTGCTGAAAAGCTCTTATATTGACTCTTTCTGATGTTATGATAAATTGCAATTGCTTCAATGACCGAGAGCATAGTTTGTTAGTCCTCAATGAAGTTTCTGATTCATACTTGACATTGTGGATAGATTATTACTTGAGCATAAGAAATCATATGACAATATATATATATATATATTGTTGCTATAAGAATCATCATGATGCCCTCATGTCCGTATTTTATTTTATCAACACCTCTATCTCTAAACATGTGGACATATTTTTCGTTATCGGCTTCCGCTTGAGGACAAGCGAGGTCTAAGCTTGGGGGAGTTGATACGTCCATTTTGCATCATGCTTTTATATCAAATTTATTGCATTATGGGCTGTTATTACACATTATGTCACAATACTTATGCCTATTCTCTCTTATTTTACAAGGTTTACATGAAGAGGGAGAATGCCGGCAGCTAGAATTCTGGGCTGGAAAAGGGGCAAATATTAGAGACCTATTCTGCACAACTCCAAAAGTCCTGAAACTCCATGGAAGTTATTTTTGGAATTAATAAAAAATACTGAGCGAAGAAAATACCAGAGGGGGGCCACCCACCATCCACGAGGGTGGGGGCGCGCCATACCCCCTGGGCGCGCCCCCTGCCTCGTGTGACACCTGGCAGGCCTCCGGTGCCCATCTTCTGCTATATGAAAAGTCTTTTACCCTGGAAAAAATCATAAGCAAGCTTTCGGGACGAAACACCGCCGCCACGAGGCGGAACCTTGGCAGAACCAATCTAGGGCTCCGGTGGAGATGTTCTGTCGGGGAAACATCCCTCCGGGGGGGATCGTCACCATCGTCATCACCATCGATCCTCTCATCGGGAGGGGGTCAATCTCCATCAACATCTTCACCAGCACCATCTCCTCTCAAACCCTAGTTCATCTCTTGTATCTGATCTTTGTCTCAAAGCCTCAGATTGGTACCTGTGGGTTGCTAGTAGTGTTTTTTACTCCTTGCAGTTGATGCTAGTTGGTTTATTCGGTGGAAGATCATATGTTCAGATCCTATATGCATATTAATACCCCTCTGATTATGAACATGAATATGATTTGTGAGTAGTTACGTTTGTTCCTGAGGACATGGGAGGAGTCTTGCTATAAGTAGTCATGTGAATTTGGTATTCGTTCGATATTTTGATTAGATGTATGTTGTCTTTCCTCTAGTGGTGTTATGTGAACGTCGACTACATGAAACTTCACCATTGTTTGGGCCTAGAGGAAGGCATTGTTCGATAGATGATGGGCTGATTTGGATCCATATGTTTCATGCTATGGTTTGGTTTACCTTAATTCTTCTGTCGTAGATGCGGATGCTTGCGAGACTAGTTAATCATAGGTGGGATGCTTGTCCAAGAAAGGGCAGTACCCAAGCACCGGTCCACCCACATACCAAATTATCAAAGTAACGAACGCGAATCATATGAGCGTGATGAAAACTAGCTTGAGGATAATTCCCATGTGTCCTCGGGAGCCTTTTCCTTTATATAAGAGTTTGTCCAGGCTTGTCCTTTGCTACAAAAAGGATTGGGCCACCTTGATGCACCTTGTTTACTTTTATTGCTTATTACCCGTTACAAATTACCTTATCACAAAACTATCGGTTACCGATAATTTCAGTGCTTGCAGAGAATACCTTACTGAAAACTGCTTGTCATTTCCTTCTGCTCCTCATTGGGTTTGACACTCTTACTTATCGAAAGGACTACGATAGATCCCCTACACTTGTGGGTCATCAATGTGGGCTGCCATGCTCTTTCCTGAGCTCCAAGTCGGTGCATCCAAGGTAAACTCGATGGGCTCGGTAGTGGGTGCAAAGTCCTTCCAGGTACACGAACTTTGATCCTCCAACACTCCTCTTCTGGTAAAGTTGCAGTGAAGGATCCGGTGAAACTTGGTAGACCGATGTTCACGTGCTTCGTGACTTCCTTCAAGTGTCGTTCGAAGGGGGTGTCGTCATCCGGCTGAGTGAACTTGCTCCTGGTGTCCGACATCTATAGAGTAGAAATGGAGGAGGATTAGAAATGAAAAGAGAAGAGTATCTTGTGACTTTTCCTAGTGGTCGCGTCCTACAGTCAGTGTGTGCTCTGATACCATCTTGTAGCGATCCGATCCCAATGGATCGAAGTCTCTGTGCTTAAGTGTCATCCCTGGATCGGTATGCTGACTGATACGTCTCCAACGTATCTATAATTTTTGATGTATTCATGCCATGTTTACAATATTTTTGCATGATTTTGGTATGATTTGGTTAGAACTAACCCGGACTGACGCTGTTTTCAGTAGAACTACCGTGGTGTTGTTTTTGTGCAGAAATAAAAGTTCTCGAAATGCGCTGAAAATCAACGGAGATTTTTTCTGGAAAATATAAAAAATACTGGAACGAAGAGTTACGGAGGGGAGTCCCGTGGGACCCACGAGGGTGGAGGGCCACCCACCCCCTAGGGCGCCCCCTGCCTCGTGGACTCTCCGTGGGGCCCCCTGACTTGTTCTCGATGCCAACGTCTCCTATAAATCCCCGAACCTCCAGAACATAACTTAGATCGGGAGTTCCGCCACTGCAAGCCTCTGTAGCCACCAAAAACCAATCGGGACCCTATTTCGGCACCCTGCCGGAGGGGGAATCGTCTCCGGTGGCCATCTTCATCATCCCGGCGCTCTCCATAACGAGGAGGGAGTAGTTCACCATTGGGGCTGATGGTATGTACCAGTAGCTATGTGTTTGATCTCTCTCTCTCTCTCTCTTGTGTTCTTGATTCGGCACGATCTTGATGTATCGCGAGCTTTGCTATTATAGTTGGATCATATGATGTTTCTCCCCCACTACTCCCTTGTAATGGATTGAGTTATCCCTTTGAAGTTACCTTATCGGATTGAGTCTTTAAGGATTTGAGAACACTTGATGTATGTCATGCGTGGGATACCCGTGGTGACAATGGGGTATTCTATTGATCCACTTGATGTATGTTTTGGTGATCAACTTGCAGGTTCCGTAACCTTGGAAATCTATGATAGGGATTGGCACACGTTTTCGTCTTGACTCTCCGGTAGATACTTTGGGGCACTCTTTGAAGTTCTTTGTGTTGGTTGAATAGATGAATCTGAGATTGTGTGACGCATATCGTATATTCATACCCGTGAATACTTGAGGTGACATTGGATTATCTAGGTGACATTAGGGTTTTGGTTGATTTGTATCTTTAGGTGTTATTTTACTACGAACTCTAGGGCTGTTTGTGACACTTATAGGAATAGCCTAATAGATTGATCGAAAAGAATAACTTTGAGATGGTTTCGTACCCTACAATAATCTCTTCGTTTCTTCTCCGCTATTAGTGACTTTGGAGTGACTCTTTGTTGCATGT
This sequence comes from Triticum aestivum, assembly GCF_018294505.1. NCBI lineage: Eukaryota > Viridiplantae > Streptophyta > Magnoliopsida > Poales > Poaceae > Triticum > Triticum aestivum. Next base: position 332,403,395 of record NC_057805.1, read on the forward strand.
TGAGGGATAGTTATATGATCCAATTATGTTATTATTGTTGAGAGAACTTGCACTAGTGAAAGTATGAACCCTAGGCCTTGTTTACTAGCATTGCAATATCGTTTTCGCTCACTTTTATCATTAGTTACCTTGCTGTTTTTATAATTTCAGATTACAAAAACCTATATCTACCATCCATATTGCACTTGTATCACCATCTCTTCTCCGAACTAGTGCACCTATACAATTTACCATTGTATTGGGTGTGTTGGGGACACAAGAGACTCTTTGTTATTTGGTTGCAGGGTTGTTTGAGAGAGACCATATTCATCCTACGCCTCCCACGTATTGATAAACCTTAGTTCATCCACTTGAGAGAAATTTGCTACTTTCCTACAAACCTCTGCACTTGGAGGCCCAACAACGTCTACAAGAAGAAGGTTGTGTAGTAGACATCAAGCTCTTTTCTGGCGCCGTTGCCGGGGAGGTTAGTGCTTGAAGGTATATCTTTAGATCTTTCAATCGAATCTTTTAGTTTCTTGTTTTATCACTAGTTTAGTCTATGAAAGAAAACTACAAAAAAATGGAATTGAGGGTGCCTCATATGCTTCATCTTTTTAATGTCTTTCATGAAAATGAGGATTCCGATAATTGTGCCTAAGTGTTAGAAGAAGAATGCATTAAAATGTTTGGCACTAAATCTGTGTATGATGAGCATGATTGCAATGTTGTTAGTATGAATTCCTTGAATATCCATGATGCTAATGATATGCAAAGCCACAAGCTTGGGGATGCTATGTTTGATGAAGATGATATTTTTTGTCCCCCAAGTTTTGATGAGAAAATATATTATGATGATAGCATGCCTCCTATTTATGATGATTATATTGATGAAAGTGGGTTTGGAAGAGTGTCAACTTTAGGAAGTAGTAATCCCACTATTTTGGAGGGTGTTGAATCTTATAGTGATAATTATGAAAGTGGTTTTGGAGAGGTCGTGACTTTATTTAGTGATGAATCCACTATTTCGGAAGAGGTTCCAATTGATTATGAGAACAAAGTTGCTATCTATGATGATTATTGTGACGACATGTATGCTATAAAGAATAATGATAACCATGAAAATTTTCATCTTGATTTTAATTTTCAATTGGATTATGCCTCACATGATAGTTATTTTGTTCAGTTTGCTCCCACTACTATTCATGAGAAGAAATTTGCTTATGTGGAGAGTAATAAAAATTCTATGCTTGTGCATCATGAAAATAATGGTTTATGTGATAGTTATATTGTTTAATTCATTCATGATTCTACTGAAAATTATTATGAGGGAGGAATATATACTTGTAGGAATTGCAATAATATCAAGTTTCCTCTCTATGTGTTGAAAATCTTGAAGTTATGCTTGTTTTGCTTTCCTATGCTAGTTGATTCTTGTTCCCACAAGTTGTTTGCTCAAAAAATCCCTATGCATAGGAAGTGGGTTAGAATTAAATTTTCTATTCATATGCTTCATGATGCTCCCATTATGTTTCAATTCTTACCTTTTACGTGAGCATCATTGAAATCATCATGCCTAGCTAAAAGGCATTAAAGAAAAGCGCTTGTTGGGAGACAACCCAATATTTACCCCTACTGTTTTTGTGTGTTCACATGATTAATATACTGTAGTAATCATGTTTTATAGCTTTTGTTTCAATAAAGTGCCAAGTAGAACCATTGGGAAGACTTGGGTGAAAGTTAAAGCGATCTTGCTGTAAAAAAACAGAAACTTTGCGCTCAAGAGATTAGCTGTCATTTTTTACAGAAGAGTGATTTTAAGTTGATTCTTTTTGAAGAATATTAATAGACGAATTCCTCGCGTCCACCAATTTATTTCAGAATTTTTGGAGTTACAGAAGTATTCGGGAGTTACAGATTACTACAGATTGTTCTGTTTTTGACAGATTCTGTTTTCTATGTGTTGTTTGCTTATTTTGATGAATCTATGAGTAGTATCGGAGGGTATGAACCATAGAGAAGTTGGAATACAGTATATATTAAACCAATATGAATTTAGAATGAGTTCACAACAGTACCAAAAGTGGTGATTTATTTTCTTATACTAACGGAGCTTACGAGTTTTCTGTTCAGTTTTGTGTTGTGAAGTTTTCAAGTTTTGGGTAAAGATTCGATGGACTATGGAATAAGGAGTGGCTACCGCCTAAGCTTGGGGATTCCCGAGGCACCCCAAGGTAATATTCAAGGACAACCCAAGAGCCTAAGCTTGGGGATGCCCCGGATGGCATCCCCTCTTTTGTCTTCGTTCATCGGTAACTTTACTTGGAGCTATATTTTTATTCACCACATGATATGTGTTTTGCTTGGAGCATCATGTCATTTTACTTTGTTTTGCTTGATGTTTGAATAATATCCCAAGATCTGAAATTCTTAAATGTTAGAGAGTCTTCACATAGTTACATAATTATTCGACAACTCACTGATCTTCACTTATATCTTTTGGAGTAGTTTGTCATTTTCTCTAGTGCTTCGCTTATATCTTTTAGAGCACGGTGGTAGTTTTATTTTGAAGAAATTGATGAACTCTCATGCTTCACTTATATTATTTTGAGAGTCTTAAACAGCATGGTAATTTTCTTAGGTTATGAATTTAGTCCTAATATGATGGGCATCCAAGAGGGATATAATAAAAACTTTCATATGAAGTGCATTGAATAGAAGTTTGATTCCTTATGATTGTTTTGAGATATGAAGAGGGTGATATTAGAGGCATGCTAGTGAGTAGTTGTGAATTTGAGAGATACTTGTGTTAAACTTTGTGATTCCCGTAGCATGTACGTATGGTGAACCGTTATGTGATGAAGTTGGAGCATGATTTATTTATTGATTGTCTTCCTTATGAGTGGCGGTCGGGGACGAGCGATGGTCTTTGCTTACCAATCTACCCCCCTAGAATCATGTGTGTAGTACTTCGTTTCAATAACTAATAAATTTTTGTTGCACACGGTCGAGCGATGGTCGGGGATGAGCCCATAATGGCTTGTGGCTGCACATAGAAGTTTCTAGGCATGAAATATCACATGATCCCTTTGAGCCTGGGTGGTGTACCTGGGGTAATCACATGGGTACTTCGGGATTCCCATGGGCAAGCACTGGTTTCTCCAGATGCCCCAAAAAATCCACCCAGATGTGTATGGAAGATTGCCACCTTTTGTTGTCCCAAAATTATTATCTCTCTCAACTTGCATGATTCTCACAAACCAATCCCCGTCTACGAGCATGGCTAAGCAATTTATGAGCATAACGTATATTCCCGGGGTGATCAAAGGTAATAGGTTCCTACCTCATGAACTACATAGCAAAACCACATGTTCCCAATCCTACTCATGCAATCTTTGAGGGTGAAACTAATGCATAGTAAAAATTGGGTATAAAAGAGTATGATCAAAGTGTAACTTGCCTTGCTGACGATTGGAAAACTCTAGAGATTCGTAGTAACAAGCTTCCCACTCCAGAAAATCTATCGTAAACAAACAATAGCATACATAAGCACACAAGCAAAAGATGCAAAGAAAATCGAAGAAAAGATTCGGAAAATAAAAAAACAAGCAAATAACTGCTCTAAACAGAAAAAAATTAACAGTACCATAATTATGTGGATTAGATCTTAACAGAAGGTACATGTGATTAGTTTCAATTTGCAAAAAGAATCAACTAAAATGGAGCTACGAAACTCAAGATACGATCAAAAGAAGTTCAAAAACAAATCTGAACAAATTTAAATTTTAAACTTTCAAAAACATATTCAAGTTGGCTTACTGGATAGATGAGATCGCTCTGAAGATTTTGGCGTTGGTTTCATCGAATTCAGGAAAACGAGCAAAAAGTTGTGCTAGTTTGAAACGCATGGGCTAATCTATAAATAAAAATCTAGCGAATAGGTCCCTGGCAGAAAAATAAAAGAAAAAGAAAATCTAACGAACGAACGTTCGCTATAGAAACTTAAAGAACGAAAACCATTCACTGCAGAGACCTAACGAGCGAACGCTCACTAAATAAAAAGCGTTTCAAAAAAAAACTAAAACGATCTGGGCCTTCGGATCAAGATCGGACAGGCGAAAAGAGAGGCGGAGTTACCGCGGCGGCGGCAGTCGACGGCTCAAGCGGGCGGCGGCTCCGGTGATCGGCGCTGGCAAGGCGGGCGGCAGCGACGGCGAAGCGGTGGGGCGGTGCGGCGCGAGGCGGCGGCGGCTGCGACGGCGGTGGTGGAGTGTGGCGGCAGTGCAGGCGGCGCTGGCGGCTACGGTTTCGGCGGCTTGGGAGGAGAGAGCGACGGGGGACGTCACCTTATAAAGGGGCCGGGGGAGGCGGCTTGGAGGAGGGGGCAAGGCGGCGGAGTCCAGGCGGACTCGGCGGCGGCGAGGCCTACGGCGGCCGGACTCCCTGTTGGGGTCGGCGTGGGCGCGGCTGGGATGGGCTGGGCTGGCCCGGTTCAGCGGCGGAAGACTTCTTTCTAAAACAATTTTTCCACAGAAGAAAAACACGAGAAACTAATATAAATATATATCTAAAAAATAACAGAAAAATTCACATAATAATATGGCCTTATTAATGACCTAGTGAACATTTTTCTCGGCCTAAATGCCTAAACTAAAAACAAACTTATTAGTACTAATTACTCCGCAATAAAGTAAATAAACTTGCAAATAAAAATCAAATAAAATATCCAAAAATTCAAAATTCAATTTCCAAAATTCTTTGCTGTTTTTGAAGAAGTCCTTTAATCTTCTCTCTTTATTTTATTTATTTGCAAAATAATTGGAAAAGAATTTTGGATAAACAATTTGATCCAATTTTCCAAATTTGGAAAAAAATCAAAAATGGATTTTTGGGAAACCTCCAACTCTCTCAATTTGGTCCTTGAGTTGCTTAAGGTCTCTTGAATCAAAATTCAACTTAAACAAGGAAGCAAATGCATAAATCATGGATGCATATGAATGATCTATACATAACATCCAAATTGAAAATTGGGATGTTACATAGCAGATTTCTCTACTTTTTCCTCTACTCTTGTACTCTTATCTCTATCTCTCTACTCTCATAAAAAGCAGAGTTGGCGATGATGGTGCGCCTGCCATCCTGCAATATAGGTCGTTCGATCTATATCTAACGGATAGGAAGGAAACTATGACAATTTACCCGTACTCCTCTCCACATTTGGAGATAAGGCCTTCCCTCATTCATCCTTTTCTCCCACAAGATAAACTACTCATACAAATGCATCTTGATGTTCTGTGCAACGCACGGGCATCTTGGTAGTTAGATAATACAATGTGTGTTGCCCACCCATGATGATCCAGAGTGCACAGAGAAATGCAAATCCCTGCTGTCTCTCTATATGTGGCGCTAGTGGCGGAGCTACATAAGAACAAAACAATGCCATGGCCCACCCAGCCCTAGTCCAATATACAAAGGAGTGAAGGTAAATTTGTACCAAAATTTGAGATCCCTTGTAGCCTAAGCCATCTGGCCTGCCCAATATTTTAACTGTAGCTCCGCCAGTGTGTGGCGCACATGCTTTTCAAAACGAATATAGGAACATTACTTGACCAATTAAACATTCTCTGTTTTAGTAATATGAGCATCATACCAGATTCATATTTCAACAACTAAGCTTTGGAATTATGAGTGGCATGTTCTTTCGCTTGATGGTTTGAGGTCTTGAGGAGCAGTGCTAGCACGACACTAAGCACCTACGGCGATGGTAGTGAATATAAAAGGGGAAACCATAAGCTTTAAGAGTATAGTGACTGTGCCATGGTGGATCTGAAGGTGAAAACCAAACAAAGGCTACTTCACAACCAATATTTGCTTTCAATTAGCCACTATGATTTGGTACGGACAAGAAAAGTACAGTAAACAAGTTACGATCTATTTTCTGGGTGAGATCAATAACTGAAGCGGATATGAAAGAGTACCACCTCTCTTGCGACACCGTGTTGTAGGATCGAAAGTATGTCTAGAGGGGGGTGATTAGACTACTTGAACAAAAAAAAAACTTGCCATTTCCCAATTTTAGTTCTTGGCAGATTTTAGCAACTTAGCACAAGTCAAGCAATCAACCTACACATGCAATTCTAAGAGTATAGTAGCGGAATGTAAAGCAATTGCATATGAACATAAAGGGGAGGAGTTTGAGAAGGCAAACGCAATTGGAGACACGGATGTTTTTGTCGTGGTTCTGATAGGTGGTGCTATCGTACATCCACGTTGATGGAGACTTCAACCCACGAAGGGTAACGGCTGCGCGAGTCCACGGAGGGCTCCACCCACGAAGGGTCCACGAAGAAGAAACCTTGTCTATCCCACCATGGCCGTCGCCCACGAAGGACTTGCCTCACTAGGGTAGATCTTCACGAAGTAGGCGATCTCCTTGCCCATACAAACTCCTTCGTTCAACTCCACAATCTTGTCGGAGGCTCCCAAGTGACACCTAGCCAATCTAGGAGACACCACTCTCGAAGAACTAACAAATGGTGTGTTGATGATGAACTCCTTGCTCTTGTGCTTCAAATGATAGTCTCCCCAACACTCAACTCTCTCTCACAGGATTTGGATTTGGTGGAAAGAAGATTTGAGTGGAAAGCAACTTGGGGAAGGCTAGAGATCAAGATTCATATGGTAGGAATGGAATATCTTGGTCTCAACACATGAGTAGGTGGTTCTCTCTCAGAAAATCTATGTTGGAAGTGTAGGCATGTTCTGATGGCTCTCTCCTCAAATGAAGAGTGGGTGGAGGGGTATATATAGCCTCCACACAAAATCTAACCGTTACACACAACTTACCAATCTCAGTGGGACCGAATCGTGAAACTCGGTTGGACCGATTTAGCAAATAATGTGACCGTTAGGATTTTCGGTGGGACCGACATGTCAACTCGGTAGGACCGATATGGTTAGGGTTAGGGCATAACGTAATCTCAGTGAGACCAATTACTCAAACTCGGTGGGACCGATTTTGGTAATAAGCTAACCAGAGAGTTGGTCAGGCAAACTCGGTGGGACCGATTCGCTCATCTCGGTTGGACTGAAACGTTACAAAGGGGAAACAGAGAGTTTGCATTGCAGTCTCGGTGGGACCAATCACTCATCTCAGTTGGACCGAAACATTACGAAGGGATACAGAGAGATTACAATCCCATCTCGGTGAGACCGCGATCCCTATCGGTGAGACCGAAAAGACTAGGGTTTGTGGCAGTGGCTATGACATCTAAACTCGGTGGCGCCAGATAGAAAGAATCGGTGGGGCCTAGTTGGACTTTTGGTTTGGGTCATATGTGGATGTGAGAAAGTAGTTGAGGGATTTGGAGCATATCACTAAGCATTTTGAGCAAGATCCTCCTTAAGCAACACCTCATCCCTTCTTGATAGTATTGGCTTTTCCTATAGACTCAATGTGATCTTGGATCACTAAAATAGAAAATTTAGAGTCTTGTGCTTTGAGCTTGAGCCAATCCTTTTGTCCTTAGCATTTTGAGGGATCCACTTTTCTCATCCATTCCATGCCAATCATTGAGCTTTCCTGAAATATTTATCTTGAAATAGCATTAGCTCAATGAGCTATATGTTGTTAGGAATTACCAAAACCACCTAGGGATAGTTGCACTTTCAATCTCCCCCTTTTTGGTAATTGATGACAACATATAGATCAAAGCTTCGACAAACGATAATAAGATTGAAAAACATCGTCGCCTTGAGAAGTATGTGAAAAGTAAGAGCTCCCCCTAAAGTTGTGCACTATTTAAAAATTTGCTTTGGACTGCAAATGCACAATGAGTTAGGATCATGGGTCACTCTTCCATGTCACATACATCTTGGTGGAGTGCTCAAAATGATAATAATTAAACACATGCACTCATCACCAAGCAAAGTGAATGATCATATGAGGATATAAGAGATAATATCATCCAACAAGCATTAATGTAGCATAGCATATGATCAAACACATGATCATCCAAGTATTTCACAAAAGGCATAAAGTATCAAGCACACACAAAATAAAATGGTTCAACCACCAAAACAAGAGAGATCAAAAGCAACGCCCTCTCTCGAAGCTTATGATCTATACATTTTTCTCCCCCTTTGGCAACAAGTTACCAAAATGTTCATAAAAAATGCATAGTGCTAAATGACTCTCAGGATTGGTCTTCATGTGATGGTGTAGAGATGGCTCCAAGGACGAAAGCTTCTGTTGATGTAGCTGGAGCTGGTGGAGTGGCTGCTGGAGCAGGTGGCACTGAAGTTGTAGCTGGTGCAGATGATGTAGCTCTGGTGTCTGGAACAGGCACTGCAGCAGATCTCTGTCCTCTGGGCACTCTAGCAAAAGCATCTGTGGACACTGCAGCAGATCTCTGTCCTCTGGGCACTCTAGCAAAAGCATCTGTGGTAGACTTACCCTTCTTCTCCTCCACATCCTCCTGAAGTTGCTCAACTGCAGTTTGGATCTCAGTAACTTTGACATCAAGAGCATAAAACTTCTGCTCTATGATTCTCTCCAAACTCTCCTAGTTTTGAGTCAGGGTGGCCAAGCCCTTCTCAATCCTCAAGGTGGAGGCAATGAAGTAGCCAAGCTGATCTTGCTTCCTCTTCAGGAAAATCTGAGATGCCTCTTCAGCAGTTGGCATCTTTGCAGCTTTCTCAGCCCTTGCTTTCTCTTTCTTTTCTTGTGCTTGCACAGATGATGGATCCTCCTCATTCATCTCAACTGTGTTGTCTTCAAATTCAGGGTATAGGGGTAGATGCTCCTTATCCAAAAGATATATGCCTGTGCCCATCTTTGAGTTGATGAGCTCCTGAATGTGTGGAGCATACCCACAACTCCTCTTCTGATCAGCAGCAGTCCTTTTGATTGTTTCCACAATCAGACTCATGACTTTAAATTTCTGAGGCACATCAAATATATGCAGCTAGTTGATTGTATGGCCTCTGATCATCTTGTTATCACCTGACTTGGGCAGCAAAGTGTGCCATATTCCTTTTTCAGCACCTTCTTCTTAGAAGTGGCCTCATCCTTTGCAGCAACATAATCCTCATCTTCAGAATCTGAGGTTCTCTTCTTCCTTGCCCTGGTTGCTGCCTTGGGCAAATTGCTGGGTGTGCTCCTGCTACCCTCATCATAACTGCTAGAGGGACTAGTGCCCTCACACATATGAACTTGCTCCTCAGACTTGTTCTGACTGTCACTCTGTTCTGACATGATGCAAACTCTGACAGCAGACCCTGTGAATAGATGTAGATGAGGTAGAGTAGATGAGCATCACAAAGCATAGAGGTTTTTGCAAAATATTGAATCAAAAACTTAGTTTTAGTTTTCCACAGAAAGCATTTCGGAACTACCAATTTGTAAACTCGGTGATACCGAAGCAGCTTTTGGAACCTAAACTAGTGAACTCGGTCAGACCGACTCACAGTTCGGTGGCACCGAGACTGCTAGGGTTTCACAAAGAATCGATCTCGGTCACACCGATTTGCAATTCTCGGTCAGACCGAGAATCACATGTGCAATGGCCTGAGCCAAATCGGTGAGACCGATTTCTACAACTCGGTCGGTCTGAGATGAATTCGGTGGAAACCTAACCCTAAATTTTCAATCCAAGACTAATCTACGGAGTAGTTTTCTTGGATTGGAAGATTTCATACGTGTCAAGATTCATGGCAATGCAATGTGCTAGGAATCGGAGTTAAGAATAGCACCAAGTTCAAATCCATACCCTAATGCGGCGATGGACTTGCTACGGCGGCAACGGCGGAGCAGAATCCCATTGACGGCGGCGGAGACCAGCGGCAGGAGGTCGCTGGCGATGAGGAGAACGATCCGGAGACCTGATGAGGCAGGGAAGGCTAAGCGCGGGCGAAGGGTTTCGGAAGATTTTCCAAAATTTGACCCGTGAGTATATATAGCCTGATCCTGTCGGTGTGACCGAGTGGAACAACTCGGTGGCATCGAGATGCATTACTGCAAGCAGTTACTGCAACTTAGTGTGACCGAAAAGTTCTAATCGGTTTCACCGAGATTGAAAACCTAGATCAACTTAGTGATCTCGGTATGACCAAAAAGGTTGAATCAGTCAGACCGAAACGCACAAAGAGGTTTTGGAAGTTTAAGTCTATGACGAATCGGGGACTCCGAGTGCTCCTCACACAGAGTGGTTCGAATCTGACTTGATCAAACTTTGTGATATAGCATGAATAGAGTTTGGGACAAGAAAAGCATAGATAGCTAGAGAAGGTTCTTAGGCATTCTTGTCCATCCACTTGGCAAAAGAAAAAGAAACCAAACAATCAAAACTACAAGTGGATGTCCTCGAATGAGTAAATTATGCAACCAACATGCTCACACAATAAAATGGCAAATGAAATATGTGACAGAGCATGCACACACAATTCTAGCATCTATCAAGCAATTGGCAATGACTAGGTCATCTGTATATGAGTATATTGACTTAGGAGTCAAATGAGAACATTTGATCATAGGTCATACTCATTATTTAAGAACAAGTGGGGTTACCACTTTTACATAAAGCATCGTTGTGTTCACACCATTAGAGTTGCTTTAGCTCAATTCTGAGAGTAAAGCTCCCCCTAGATGTGAGATCCCCCCTAAGAGGGATGAACTAACCTTGGGTTTTGTCGATGATGACTTCATGTAGGTGTTGAAGATGTGGATGCTCAATGTTGATGTAGATCATTTGGAGCAATCCTTTGGAGTGAGTTGCACTTTCAATACCTACACGGGTTAGTCCCACAAGGAACAAACAAGGATATCCATAGACATAGAGTGATGCACACACACAAGATGATTTTTATGAAAGCATTAGGTTACCTTGTCCCTTGTCTTACCAACAAGAGGGTTTGTGAATCCTTGAACTAGTGCAAGATGTGGAAGTTGATTTCACTTGTCCTCGCCAAAATTATAAGAGTTAAGTATGTTGGCGGAGTCACCCTCAAGAACTCTCTAGTTCTTCTTCTTCGGGATCCACATCATCTTGATGGAAATCCTTGGAGTTGTAGTCGTACTTGATGAAGTAGAACTTGATGTAGTCTTGGGAACCCACTTGATCAAGGCCTTAGGAGCTTCTTCGAATGCATCAATCTCCTCTTGAAGCTTGTCCTTGCCTTTTTGCTTGTGGTCTTGTGGTGGAAGATCATCTTGAGCTTGTGTCCCTTGGAAAGAAGTAGGATCATACTTCTCTCGTTAGGGAACAAACTTCGTCTTGGGGTATTGATCTTCTTCCCACTCAACTCCATTGGCATTGAACTTTCATTCAAAACCAACACCTTGGTTCTTCCGGTGCCTTCCTTGCTTGCGTACAATTTCCTCGAATTGCTTACTCCCGACAAGGCTCTTGTAAACACCTTTCTCTATAATTCCCTTCAATAAGCTATTTTCTTGCTCAAGTGTAACTTGGCTAAGAGAATCATTAGTGGAATCAAGAGAACTACTAGAAGCAACAACATTGGATTTAGCATGATTATTGTTACTACTAGAGGAAGAATCTTTCTTGTTCTTGTTACTAGACTTGACTTGAGGCATGTAAGTAGATAAGAGTAAACGCTTGGCAATGTAAGAAGAACTTTTCTTGCGAAGATCATCATTGATTGCCTTTAAAAACTCATGTTCTTGCTCAAGGTTGAGCTTTTCAAAGCGTAACTTCTCATGAGTCCTTAAAAGTTCTCGATGATCTCCTAAGATAGTTTCATGAGCTAACTTAAGAGTGTTTAGTTCTTTAGTTAGGAGCTCAATCTTCTCCTTATCATTGTCATTCGTTTTATCTTGATTAGCATGATTATTTGACGTTTCATCATAGTATTCATCACTAGAGTTGTCAACAAGTAAATCATCATCACCTAACAAGTCATCTTCATCACTATTGAAATCAACATACTCGGGGTGTGTTACCTTTGGGCCTTTAGCCATGAAGCATCTTCCAAGTCCTTCATTTGGTGAATCAAATATATCATAGGAGTTGGTTGACACAAGTGCTAGACCGGCAACACCTTCATCTTGAGTATATTCGGAGTCGGAGTGATAGCTTCTCTCGGAGTGATTGTCGGAGTCGGAGCCGGATACCCATTCACCAACATGAGCTTGATGTCTTTGTTTTGTGTAGCTCCTTGATGACTTGTCCTTCCTTTCCGAATCCTTGCTTCTCCGGGATGTTCTTCGTTCATAATGATCATCTCTACTCCTTCTTTCTCTTGATGGTGATTCTTCTCTTCTACTTCTTCTTTTTGGAGAATCTTCTGTTCTTTTGTAGGGAGCCGTACACTCATTGGAATAGTGTCTGGGTCTTCCACAATTGTATCAATTACGCTCATGACTAGAAGATCTTTTGTCATTGTAGGACCTTGACTTGGAACTTCTTTCCTTGCTCCTACTCTTGTAGAACTTGTTGAAGTTCTTCACCATTAGGCTCAATTCTTCATTGAAGGTTTGTTTCTCACTTGATGATGTGGGAGCTTCACATGAGGCTTTGTAAGCACCACTTGACTTGTTATGGAGCTCTTCCTTATCCTTGAGTGACATCTCATGAGCAACAATTCTTCCAATGACTTCTGTTGGCTTGAGATCTTTGTAATTGGGCATCATTTGGATCAATGTGCACACGGTATCATATTTTCCATCCAAAGCTCTTAGGATCTTCTTGATGATGAATTTGTCTGTCATCTCTTCGCTTCCTAAGCCGGCAATCTCATTTGTGATAAGAGCAAGCCTAGAGTACATCTCGGCGACGCCTTCACCATCCTTCATTTTTAACTTGTCAAGTTGACTTTGAAGCACATCCAATTTGGATTCCTTGACGGAGTCGGTACCTTCGTGAATATCAATCAAAGTATCCCAAATTTCCTTTGCATTCTCAAGACGGCTGATTTTGTTGAATTCTTCGGGGCACAATCCGTTGAAGAGGATATCACAAGCTTGAGCATTGTATTGCAGCATCTTCAACTCTTCCGCGGTAGCTTCACGGTTCAGTTCTCTCCCATCAAAGAATTCACCTTGCAAGCCAATACACACAATAGCCCAAACGGCGGGGTTATGTCCAAGAATATGCATTTTGATCTTATGTTTCCAACTAGCAAAATTAGTACCATCAAAGTAAGGACCTCTACGGTGGTAATTTCCCTCGCTAGACGCCATACTCTCCTAGGTTGTGAAACCAAGGCTATGACCACCAAAAGCTATGGAAATCCAAATGGAGACCAAATCTCTGATACCACTTGTAGGATCGAAAGTATGTCTAGAGGGGGCGTGATTAGACTACTTGACCCAAAAAACTTGCCTTTTCCCAATTTTAGTTCTTGGCAGATTTTAGCAACTTAGCACAAGTCAAGCAATCAACCTACACATGCAATTCTAAGAGTATAGCAGCGGAATGTAAAGCAATTGCATATGAAGGTAAAGGGGAGGAATTTGAGAAGGCAAACGCAATTGGAGACACGGATGTTTTTGTCGTGGTTCCGATAGGTGGTGCTATCGTACATCCACGTTGACGGAGACTTCAACCCACGAAGGGTAACGGCTGCGTGAGTCCACGGAGGGCTCCATCCACGAAGGGTCCATGAAGAAGCAACCTTGTCTATCCCACCATGGTCGTCGCCCACGAAGGACTTGCCTCACTAGGGTAGATCTTCACGAAGTAGGCGATCTCCTTGCCCGTACAAACTCCTTGGTTCAATTCCACAATCTTGTCGGAGGCTCCCAAGTGACACCTAGCCAATCTAGGAGACACCAATCTCCAAGAAGTAAGAAATGGTGTGTTGATGATGAACTCCTTGCTCTCGTGCTTCAAATGATAGTATCCCCAACACTCAACTCTCTCTCACAGGATTTGGATTTGGTGGAAAGAAGATTTGAGTGGAAAGCAACTTGGGGAAGGCTAGAGACCAATATTCATATGGTAGGAATGGAATATCTTGGTCTCAACACATGAGTAGGTGGTTCTCTCTCAGAAAATGTATGTTGGAAGTGTAGGCATGTTATGATGGCTCTCTCCACGAATGAAGAGTGGGTGGAGGGGTATATATAGCCTCCACACAAAATCTAACCGTTACACATAACTTACCAATCTCAGTGGGACCGAATCGTGAAACTCGGTCGGACCGATTTAGCAAATAATGTGACCGTTAGGATTTTCGGTGGGACCGACATGGCAACTCGGTAGGACCGATATGGTTAGGGTTAGGGCATAACATAATCTCGGTGAGACCGATTACTCAAACTCGGTGGGACCGATTTTGGTAATAAGCTAACCAGAGAGTTGGTCAGGCAAACTCGGTGGGACCGATCCGCTCATCTCGGTTGGACCGAAACGTTACGAAGGGGAAACAAAGAGTTTGCATTGCAGTCTTGGTGGGACCGATCGCTCATCTCGGTTGGACCGAAATGTTACGAAGGGAAATAGAGAGATCACAATCCCATCTCGGTGAGACCGAGATCCCTATCGGTGAGACCGAAAAGACTAGGGTTTGTGGCAGTGGCTATGACATCTGAACTCGGTGGCGCCGGATAGAAAGAATCGGTGGGGCCGAGTTGGACTTTTGGTTTGGGTCATATGTGGATGTGAGAAAGTAGTGGAGGGCTTTGGAGCATATCACTAAGCATTGAGCAAGAGCCTCGTTAAGCAACACCTCATCCCTTCTTGATAGTATTGGCTTTTCCTATAGACTCAATGTGATCTTGGATCACTAAAATAGAAAATGTAGAGTCTTGTGCTTTGAGCTTGAGCCAATCCTTTTGTCCTTAGCATTTTGAGGGCTCCACTTTTCTCATCCATGCCATGCCAATCATTGAGCTTTCCTGAAATATTTACCTTGAAATAGCATTAGCTCAATGAGCTATATATTGCTAGGAATTACAAAAACCACCCAGGGATAGTTGCACTTTCACGTGTAGGCCCCTCCTAATACGTCGAGGGTGTTGCGGGTGCGGTGGCTGTCGGCGGCGCGGAAGAAGACTTTAGACGGCAGACGGCCGAGTCGAGGGATAAGTGATGTTGCCATGGACGAGGCGGTCGTAGGAGCCGCAACGGCAAGGTGGACGACGGCGCTGATGAAGCGAGAGGAGGCGATGAAAGGATCCTGGTCCATTGCCGTGGATGAGAGACTTCCATCTGTTGCGGTGGGGGACGGGTTAGGGGTAGCAGCTCCGGCAAGGTGGAGGATGGCGTGGCGGACGGAGGAGGTTGGCCGGAGTGGGGAGGTTGTTGTGGTGCCGATGGTGTATGAATGGGGAAATGGAGGGGTAGGGGGGTCTCAAAGTTTGGAACGCGCTTGTCTGAAATGTGTGAACGTTACGAACTTATCCCCCGTTTATAATTTCGGACATCTCGTCGTTTGGGGATAGGAGGGTCATCTCGCATCTCCCCATTATTTCTCGGTAGTGATTTCGGACGAGGAGAGGGTGTTTTGCCGCCCACGGTTGGCGCCCACGGTGTATGAACGGGGCTGACAGGTAGGGCGGTTGTGTCACGTCTGAGGGAAGTTACACATCTTCCCTTTTAAAAATATTTTCCTACATCAATTTCAGACAAGGAGAGTTTCTTTTGCCGCCCACCGTGTATGAATGGGGAAATAGAGGGAGAGACACAGGTCTTTTGGACGAGCTTGAATCAAATGTGTTTTGCCGCCCACGTTTGGGCCCCACCGTGTCTGAATGGGCTCAGAGGCGGCCGTGTCAGGTCTGATTGAAGTTACAAGTCTACCCCTATCGACACAGCGGAAATAGGGTCGATTAAGATGTTAAGTGTCAGGGGTAGACAGTAATTTCCATCTCGCAAACACTTCCTTCGGGTAGCGGACAAATGATAATGGGTGTTTTGCCGCTTTGTTCAAAATTTGGGAGAGTTAGCATTCACGTTTACCCTAGGCCCCGGCAACTAAATTCAAATCCAATTTGTATTCGATTACGAATATCCATACATCATTCTACGTTTTTATTTATATCTTCAAAACCACGACAAAGATTTATTCCACCTTTATATATGAGTATGATTCAGAAATGACGTGATATTTGAATTCAGTAGGTTGGATATACTTTGAGTCAAACAGTTATTTCATCCAATACAATATGCTCACATGAAAAAAAATTCACCTTATGTCTATCATACAAGTAGTGAGGATTACCTCGCCTAAAAAATTCAGATCATTACCACACATGGACAACATAGGGGGTCTTACAACATAATCCATTAGAGACATGACACAACATGCAAGTATACTAATCTAATAACAATTTCAACTGGTATCTGAAGAAGAGCTAGGATTACCCTAGACTTCAGATAGCAGAAGCAGCAGGACCTCCTCCGTCTTCAAATGGAACATTCCTACTTCCTCGAATTCTTGGGTTGCTTGCATAATGCGTGCAACTATTTGCATAATTTCCAGCCTCAAGATCAAGATTACCTCATTCATGGCAGCCACACCATCTCTTTCTGCCTCTAGTAGAGCCTCAAGAACTATAATATATGTGCTCAGACAGCTCTCCGTTGATGTTGCCTCGAACTGCTGCCATCTGGTAACATGGATGGCGCACTGCTTCCACAGATAGATTCTGGGGTTGTACATTGTGTCCTAGTGTGAACGGCATCCTGAAAGGTTTCCGCTGAACATAAGTAAGAGATAGTTATCGCATGATCCAGGCAGTAAGCTTACATGGTAGACGACATACGAATTTGTATTCTATTACGAATATCCACAGATAATTCTACGTTTTGTTATTTATTTCTTCAAAACCACAACAAAGATTTATTCCACATTTATATATGATTATGATTTAGAAATGTCGTGATCTTCGAATTCAGTAGGTTGGATACACTCTGAGTCAAACAGTTATTTCATCCAATACAATATGCTCACACGAAAAACAGTTCACCTTATGTAAATCATACAAGTACTGAGGATTACCTCGCCTAAAAAATTCGGATCATTACAACACATGGACAACATAGGGGGTCTTGCAACATAATCCATTCAGAGACATGACACAACATGCAAGTACAATAATCTAATGACAATTTCAACTGGTATCTAAAGAAGAACTGGGATTACCTTGGGCTTCAGATAGCAAAAACAGCAGGACCTCCTCCGTCTTCAAATGCAACATTCTTACTTCCTCCAATTCTTGGGTTGCTTGCATAATGCGTGCCGCTAATTCCGTAATTTCCAACCTCAAGATAAAGATTACCTCATTCATGGCAGCCACACCATCTCTTTCTGCCTCTAGTAGAGCCTCAAGCACTATAATATCTGTGCTCAGACTTCTCTTTGGAGGTGTTGCCTCCGAACTGCTACTATCTGGTAACATGGATGGTGCACTGCTTCCACAAATAGATTCTAGGATTGTACATTGTGTCCTAGTGTGAACGACATCCTAAAAGGTTTCCGCTGGACATAAGTAAGAGATAGTTATCGTATGATCCAGGTAGTAAGCTTACATGGTAAACGACGGACGAATTATTGCCGAGCATGGCAAGCTATATTTAAATGGTTCGAAGCAGCATCAGCTGAAAAGAAATTAAAATGGTAAGATGAAACTAGGGATGTATGTGGCAAATAAACGGCATCCGCCAGTCCCATCTAGTTAGTTTTTGCTAGCTCGCTAGCTCATTTTCCTCAAAAAACAAAAACTCTTTTAAACTATCATACCACTAGTGGACTTTACTCGGGATTAAACAGGACCCAGTTGATATCCCTAGTTGAAAGGGAGTGTACCACCGCTATATTTAAGTTGCCAAGGCATCTAAGCAGTTGAAATAATCTGAGAAAGCACTTAACAGTGTGGCCTCATATAAACTACGAAGACAGTCTTGTGATGAAGTTCATAGGAAAAGTTAAGGAGTCAAATGAACTAGGCATGCATTTCTTTACGATAGTACAGCAGGCACTGCTGACATATTGGCCAACTCAGGTATAGCCTAACAAGTAACAAACAAGCATTCGAATCAAGCAATACAACAAAGCAGGCAACTGAACTATTTGTAATTCTTTAGGATTATAGGTTGAGGGTACAAGCCAAGAAAGCAACCCACACGCATTACATTTCACATGTACTAAAACACACTGGCTTACCATATGTTGATGTGAAGCCTCACTGCTGTTGCAATGTTCTTTGAAGATATCGCCAGCATCCCATGGTTGCAAATCTAGTTGTTGTAGTTTATTCTGCACCCTCTATTTAGGTAAAAATTAATTTTAATCCCATGCACTTGTTCAAATTGATCATCAATGGTTCATCTAAACTAATGAAAGAAGGGTGTGTGCGTCAACGACAATATATGTGCTTCACTCTATTTTTATGCTTGTTCGAGGTGCAGCCCCAAAAGAACAAATATTTTGCTTGATGGGGTTGGCAGCTGCATAATTAATAGAAGCATCAAATTAGTCAAGCAACTTGGGAAGATCAATATGCACAAAAAAGTAATGAATGGAGCCTCGGAGCAGTGATGTAATAGCTAGCATCAGAAAATGTAGGGTAAAATGAAGAAAAAGCAGCGGAACCACATGCTAGTTTGCTGATGTGTAATTAAGCATAGAGAACATGAAGCGGTCTGATGGAACCAATAGGTGGCATCAGAACAACACCATTATCATAAATATAGCATGCAAGAAGTAAAATAGTAGGAAGTGATATCAATGAAGTACAGTAATACTTAGGATAAAACAAAAGCATTGTAACTATATGTGCACTAGTTTGCAATTAAGCACATGTAACATCTTCACTGCCAGAAGTATGGCCCTACAGGTGCAAGCAGAATAACGCGTCTCATGAAAAATTGAATGATTCCCTAAAGAAATTCAAATGTTCGGCGCTTATGCTAAGAAATTGAACATAGGCGCCGGCCATTGGATACTAGTACTTGATTCACGACATTGTATGGGTATCGTTGTCATACTTGATAGCTAAGAATCATCGATGGTGCTCGTGTTGCGGTTGAGTTTGGGCCGGTTGTCGCCGTTGCTGAAGCGGCTCCAGTGCTTCGGTTGCGGCGCCTATCGACATAGAAGAAAGCTTATCTGTGGTAAGTGAACAATTCCATGATAAAGAATGGAAAAACCGAAGGAGTACAAAATGAAATAACCTGATGAGGCCGCGGCGTTAGTAAAGAAGGGCCGGTGGAGTTGAATATGGCGTCTGAAATTAAGGGCCCAGAATTTATTGATTTTCAAATGAAATTCCAAATGTGTTTATCCTAAATATGATGACAAAAACAAAAATGTGTATGTGTATGAATAAAGTGGATGATTATAAAGTTTGAACATGCCCATATGTGTATATCTCTAGGTTTGATATATGAATTTGAAATCACGAAATCCCGGCTTAAAAAATGTACCTCCATTTAAATGAATTACAAAAGCTAATGATGGAGTCGAATTCCAAAATTCCAATCTTAGGTTTGTAATTCTGGTACTTCAAAGTATATCACACATGTTCAAAAGTGTCGTTATCTCATAGTCGAAACCATGAAACAAATTGATCAACCATGATTGCACACACTATTGACCATATATATCTCAATTACGCTAAAGTCTCTCAAATAGAGACACCTCACTCTTTATCTTAAGCCACCCACCCCCCCCCCCACACAAGTTGTTCTCTCCCCCGGACACGAACACAGGAGCACATCAACATCCCCCCTCTGTTCTAAAGTCCGGACCCCAATATAGGTCTCTATCACTTTGCCTCTCAGGTATGCACACATCTCTTCCCCCACTCTCAAGGTCTCCCGGCATCTCTCTTTCCCAAGCACACACACTATATAGAGTGTATCTTTCCCATAGACACAAAATGTCGCCCCAAACGTCTATCTCCCTAGTTATGTGGTTCTCACACACTCACCTCACTCACCACCCCCACTGCAAACAATCACACTTTTTCTCCTTGTGCACCACTCTCCTCTTACTATCTCTCCCACACGCGGACCCGCCCCAGCTCCTTCCCTATATAGATATATGTTGTGACTCTTTCCATAGCTCCCTAATGTATCATCGTTCTCAATCTCGCATGTTGTTCTCTACACCATGTATTCTAGATCTCTCATGAAGTCTCTATCACACACACGATGACTCGCTTCCCTTGCGTCTCCGTACATAGGCCACTTTCGAACAGCATCAACCTTGTCTCCCTATCTATATGCCACTTCCGCACACAAACGAACCCTCTCTCCCCCTCCCTTCCTCTCTCTCCCTCGCTAGCTCTCTCTCTCTCACTCTCACACCCCTCTCCCACACATACTCGATGTCTCTTCCAAATAGTATGCTCCCCGCATGCACCCATGCTATCCTGCTACTACACACACTACAAAAAAGACACGTATGTGGCATTTTGGGCCGAACGAATTTTTTCTGTCATAGTTATGACACTTCTATAACGATAATTATGACAAAACCCGGTATCATCGTAGATGTGGTGGGCTCCTACTTCTATGACAAAAAATCATGACAGAAAATGGGCTTTTCGTCCTGGGCGGGCCGGAGATGCATCTGCATGACATTCTTTGGGCCATCCATGATGGAAAAAACGTGGTAGAAGCAACAACGAGGAAAATATCGGGGAGTTCCCTGTTATGGTGGGTGGTCGGGGCCGAGCGATGCACGGAGGGATTGCGCGTTCATCTCGTACATGTACGCGCGTGGGTGCGAGGCGTCGGGATCTAACTGAACCCGAGCGATACATTCACCTACTGAACCCGAGCGATTGCATTGGCTACGCGTTACTAAACCCGAGCGATCGATCGATCCCTGGCTATTAACTGAACCAGATCGAGCGATTCCTTCGCTACTCCTGCTAACTGAAGCCGATCGAACCTGCTGCCTCTTGATGAATAGTGAGCGTTGTTGGGGGTTGGATGAATAGTTCACGGTGGGGGTTGGATGAATAGGACCCCGTGGTAGTAGAGGCCGTTGCCGCTGGATGAACAGGACCCCAATCGGGCCGGTTGGGGGTGGATGAACAGGACCCCATGGAGGGCTGTTGAATAGTAGCTGGTGGAGGGCTAGATGAACAGTAGCCCGTGGAGGGGTGGTTGAACAGTAGCCGATGGAGGCTAGATGAACAGGAGCCCGTGGATGAAGAGTAGCTCGTGGAGGCAGGAGGGAGACAGATGAACAGTCACAGGTGGAGGTTGGAGGAGGTCGACGGTGGATGAACAATAGCTCATGGAGGCTGGAGCGAGAAAGTAGACGGTGGATGAACAGTAGCCTGTGGAGTCCAGTTTTGTGGTACGCCACACCCCTCCCAATGAATAGGACCCCCATTTCGACCGTAGGAGGTCGAAGAGAAGTCCGTTTCAACCGTTTTGCGGTACGCCATACCCCTCCCGATCAACAGGACCCTGTTTCGACCGTAGGAGGTCGAAGAGAAGTTCATTTCCTCCGCTTTGCGGTATGCCAGACCCCTCCCGATGAATAGGATCCCGTTTCGACCGTAGGCGGTCGAACAGAAGGCCGTTTCCTCTGTTCCGCGGTATGCCAAGCCTCGTTTCGGCTATTCCGTCCAAGCTGGTTGGCTCCCGATGAACACGCGCATTCCATTTCCTCCCAATGAACATGACGATGCAGTTTCTCCATTTCGACCCAGCTGGTTGGCTGCCAATGAACAAAATGCCGTGTCGGTGCAACAGACCCTAGGCCTGTTGCCCTGACTGTGCACAGGCTCAAGATCAAGGTTGAAGCCTCAGACCAAGATGAACAAGAGACCAAGTGACTCGAGGAACCAACAAGTAGATCAGAGAAACCAAGACTAGGCCGGGAGAACAAGATGTCATCAAGAAAGAGGCCTCTCTTGTGGGGCAGGCAAGCCCGGCAAGGGGCGAGGCCACCCTCGGAGGAAGATGACCAAGGCGTCCCGGCAGGGCCTGCCGGGGCTCGCGGAGGCCAGATTACCTTACCAACTACTCCACCACGACCCACATTGTCGATCAGCGCGGTGTCAAGCCGCGGAGTGATTAAGTGGCAACCATTTGCCACATGGCGGCCACTTCCTACCAAGGAAACCCACAGATGACACCCATGCTACGACGTGTCGAACAAGCAGGGCGTGGAGCTGGCAAGATAGCCCGACAAGCCTTGCCGGTCAACTAACGACGTGACACTAAGCGGCGCATTAAATGCGCACTGTCAGCCTATAGAGTTAGGTATGATAGCACTATTTGCTATCGTACAGTCTCTAATGACTAGTTTGCCACTATGGTGACCCATTAGCCTGTAAAAGGAGGCCCATGGCAACAGTTCGAGAGGTTGTAAAGTTATATCACTCGCACCCTCGTACGTGCCTAGTCGCTACCGCCCCGACGCAACCCCTGCCGGGCAAGTGTACTACGCACCAGCACCACTTTTCCACCATCAATTCACCGAAGCAGGAGTAGGGTTTTACGCCTCACGGCGGCCCGAACCTGGGTAAAACTGCACGTGTGATCTTTGCGCGCCGCCCCACATTGGTCTGCTCTTTGTGCAACACGACTCCCCCTGCCAAACCAGCAAGGGGTCGTTCTGGTCCCATAGGTGGTTGTGGTTTCCCACGACATCTTTGGCGCGCCAGGTAGGGGGATCGCTTGTGCGAACCTAAAGACATAAGCAGCGCGCCATCTTCATCGCCATATGCATCTTCGTCGGTGCCGTCGACCATGGCGCCAAAGAAGAAACCTTCTTCTTCGGCTCATCCGTCCACCTCGAAGGCTCCACTGCCCGCGGCCCCCAACACTGTGGGGGGCACGGAGATGCGCGAGGGCATGAACGCTGCTGGGGATGTGGTCGGAGCAGGTGGCACCACCACCATTTCCCCCGCGGCCGATGCAAGAGTAGGAGACGCCGAAGGAGAGCGGCACCAGCAACACCTCGACGGCCACACTCCACTAACCGACGGGCACGGCCACACCGATGGCGCTCGGTCTGGGGCGAACCACCGCCCTCCGGCTGCCCATGCCGCAGGCGCGACCGCTGCGTGTGCGCTTTCCCTAGGACGGGTCAACCAAGCTGATGCGCCCAACGAAGCTGATGGCCCTTGAGCGCCTCCGCCTCGCCAACCTACTATCCATGTGGCTGCACCGCAACAGCGGGGGCATAGTGCTGCCGCCGCTGGCTCAGTCAGGAGCCGAGCGACGGCGCGATTGACTTCATCATCATTTATCCCAAGCACAGCCTCGGAGGCCATGGCGCGGGCTTAGTTGCCGCTGAGGTTTCCACCACCAGTGACCGAGTAGATGGACGAATGGCGTGCCACCATCCAAAGCCTGCTCGGTTTCACCAAACCCGAAGGATCACGGCGAGCCGCCCCACCACGGCCTCCCTAAGAGACGGCGTCAGCCCAAGCTGCTGCCCGCACGGAGGGAGCCGTCCCCATGGTGCAATCCCCTCTGCGGCAGCCAGCGCGGGCGCGAGCAAATCAAGACCTCGATGACATCTCGATGGCCTCCTTTGACCCTCGAGCGCGTCCAGGCCAATGACGAACCCCGGAAGATAGGCGGAGAGGAGACACGTGCGTCGTCGAGCAGCGCCATGGCGACCTCCTTCGAGCCGAAGGGCGCGACGGCCCCGACGCCGACGAGCCCATGCTCGGTGTTGACGGGCCCCTGCCCTTCAAGGTTGGTTGCCCTGCCTTCACCCGTGAGCTGCGGCAAGTCTGTTGGCCGTCCGTTCACACGTTCAAGCCAGAGATACTTGAGAAGTACGACAAGAGGCTGAACCCGGCAGAGTTCCTGAGCATCTACACCATCGCTGTTCAGGCTGCCGGGGGAAGAGATGAGAAGGTGATTGCCAACTACTTCCCTTTGGCCGTCAAATCCAATGTGAGTTCTTGGCTGATGCACCTGCCGAAGAACTCCATTTCATCATGGGCAGACATATGCCATGAGTTCATCGGCGCTTTCACCGGTGGCCACCAGGAGCCGGGTCGTCCCAGCGATCTGCAACTTCTCCAACAGAAGGAAGGAGAAACCCTCCATAAGTATTTACAGAAATTCAGCAAAGTTCATAGAAATATTCCAAATATCCATCCCGCAGTAGTGATAGCTGCCTTCTAGTCCAATGTACGCAACCGCCGGATCCGTCCTAAGATGAACGTGCGGTTGCCCAAGACTATGAAGGAGCTGTACACCCTAGTGGATAAGTGTGCTCGGATGGAGGAAGGAAGGAAGTTGCCCGGAGAGGAAGATTGCATCAATGTTGATTCAGAGGATGATGATGAGTCAACCAGTCAGAAGGAAAGCAAGAAGCGCAGTAAGAAGCGGAGATATAAGGCAATATTGACTGTTGAAGGGTTAGGCACCACAAGTACCGGCAAGATTGCCAAATCTGAGGCCCGTGACAAAGAGGTTTGCCGTGTGCACTGATTATCGGGTAGTTGCGGCTGCCGAGAAGGCCGGGACGGGCGATGGGCCGTACTGCAAGATCCACCAGACCAAGGGCCACGACCTTCAGGAGTGCTATCAGGTTGAGCAGTTGGTCAAGATATAGAGAGCAGAATATGAGAAGCGCGATAAGGAAAAGGGTAGGAATGTCGCTGGTGGCAGGAGCCGAGGTGGTGAAGCAAATCGCCCCAGCAAACCTTTTCGGAATAAAGGAAAATCAGCCAGAGGCCAGGAGAAGGAGGCCTGTGATGATGAGAGTGATAAAGGGGATGAAGAGGAAACCAGTGAGCAAGAGTTTCAGAAGGCCACGGATGCCCTGTGCGTTGACGGGGGTGCATCTTTGCACACCTCTCACCGCCAGCTCAAGTGGTGGGCGCGAGAAGTCAATGCCGTGGTGCCAGCGCCAGAGGCCCGGAAGCCGCTCAAATGGTCTCGTACACCCATCATCTTTGACGAAGAGGACCACCCTAGCCGTACCACTGCGGTAGGGTGCCTTCCTTTGTTAGTTTCTCCAACAATTCGCAATCTCAAGGTCACGAAGATGCTGGTGGACGGTGGGGCCGGATTGAATCTGATTTCCCCAGCAGTTATCAACAAGGTTCAGATAGCAGAGGAAGAGCTAGAGGTTACCGACACGTTTCAAGGAGTCAATCCTGGCAGGAGTCATCCTAAGGGAAAGATTACGTTGCCGGTAACATTTGGGGGGGGGGGAATTGAACTGCCGGACTGAGAAGATCGTGTTTGATGTAGGTGATCTCCCCCTGCCATACAATGGGATCTTTGGACGCCCGGCCTTGGCTAAATTCATGGCGGCATCCCACTATGCCTATGATACGTCTCCAACGTATCTATAATTTTTTATTGTTACATGCTATTATATTACCTGTTTTGGATGTTTATGGGCTTTACTTTACACTTTTATATCATTTTTGGGACTAACCTACTAACCGGAGGCCCAGCCCAAATTGTTGTTTTTGGCCTATTTCAGTGTTTCCAAGAAAAGGAATATCAAACAGAGTCCAAATGGGATGAAACCTTCGGGAGCGATTTTTTTGGAACAAACACAATCTAGGGGACTTGGAGTGGACGTCAAGCAACAAACGAGGCGGCCACGAGGGTGCCCGGCGCGCCCCCCACCCTCGTGGGCCCCTCGAGCGTCAACCGACCTACTTCTTCATCCTACATATATCCACGTACCCCGAAAACATCCAGGAGCACCACGAAAACCTAATTCCACCGCCGCAACCTTCTGTATCCGCGAGATCCCATCTTGGAGCCTTCGCCGGTGCTCCATCGGAGGGTGAATCGACCACAGAGGGCCTCTACATCATCTCCAAGCCCTCACCGATGAGTTGTGAGTAGTTTACCACAGACCTTTGGGTCCATAGTTATTAGCTAGATGGCTTCTTCTCTCTCTTTGAATCTCAATACAAAGTTCTCCTCGATCTTCTTGGAGATCTATTCGATGTAACTCTTTTTGCGGTGTGTTTGTCGAGATCTGATGAATTGTGGGTTTATGATCAAGTTTATCTATGATAAATATTTGAATCTCCTTTGAATTATTTTATGTATGATTGGTTATCTTTGCAAGTCTCTTCGAATTATCAGTTTGGTTTGGCCTACTAGATTGTTCTTTCTTGCAATGGGAGAAGTGCTTAGCTTTGGGTTCAATCTTGCGGTGTCCTTTCCCAGTGACAGTAGGGGCAGCAAGGCACGTATTGTATTGTTGCCATCGAGGATAAAAAGATGGGGTTTATGTCATATTGCATGAGTTTATCCCTCTACATCATGTCATCTTTCTTAATGTGTTACTCTGTTCTTCATGAACTTAATACTCTAGATGCAGGCAGGAGTTGGTCGATGTGTGGAGTAATAGTAGTAGATGCAGAATCGTTTCGATCTACTTGTCACGGACGTGATACCTATATACATGATCATGCCTAGATAATCTCATAACTATGCGCTTTTCTATCAATTGCTCGACAGTAATTTGTTCACCCACCGTAATACTTATGCTATCTTGAGAGAAGCCACTAGTGAAACCTATGGCCCCCGGGTCTATCTTTTATCATATAAGTTTTCCATCTACTTTTATTTGCATCTTTTACTTTCCAATCTATACCATAAAAATACCAAAAATATTTATATTATCTTATTATCTCTATCAGATCTCACTTTCGCAAGTTACCATGAAGGGATTGACAACCCCTTTATTGCGTTGGTTGCGAGGTTCTTGTTTGTTTGTGTAGGTGCGTGGGACTTTTGAGGAGCCTCCTACTAGATTGGTACCTTGGTTCTCAAAAACTTAGGGAAATACTTACGCTACTTTGGTGCATCACCCTTTCCTCTTCAAGGGAAAACCAATGCAGTGCTCAAGAGGTAGCAAGAAGGATTTCTGGCGCCGTTGCCGGGGAGGTATTCGCTCAAGTCAAGGCATACCAAGTACCCAACACAAACTCATCTCCCTTGCATTACATTATTTGCCATTTGCCTCTCGTTTTCCTCTCCCCCACTTCACCCTTGCCATTTTATTCGCCCTCTCTTTCCCAATCTTCTCTCTCTCGCTTGCCTTTTTGTGTGCTTGTGTGTTGGATTGTTTGTCACGATGGCGCAAGATAATACCAAATTGTGTGACTTTTCCAATACCAATAATAATGATTTCCTTAGCACTCCGATTGCTCCTCTTAATGATGTTGAATCTTGTGAAATCAATGCTGCTTTGTTGAATCTTGTTATGAAAGATCAATTCTCTGGCCTTCCTAGTGAAGATGACGCTACTCATCTAAACAACTTTGTTGATTTGTGTGATATGCAAAAGAAGAAAGATACGAATAATGATATTGTTAAATTGAAGTTATTTCCGTTTTCACTTAGAGATCGTGCTAAAACTTGGTTTTCATCTTTGCCTAAGAATAGTATTGATTCACGGAATAAGTGCAAAGATGCTTTTATCTCTAAGTATTTTCCTCCCACTAAGATCATCTCTCTTAGGAACAATATTATGAATCTTAAACAACTTGATCATGATCATGTTGCCCGATCTTGGGAAAGAATGAAATTGATGATTCGCAATTGCCCTACTCCTGGTTTGAATTTATGGATGATCATACAAAACTTTTATGCCGGATTGAATTTTGCTTCTAGAAATCTTTTAGATTCGGCCGCGGGAGGCACTTTTATGGAAATCACTTTAGGAGAAGCTACTAAACTCCTTGACAATATTATGGTTAATTATTCTCAATGGCACACCGAAAGATCTACTAGTAAAAAAGTGCATGCTATAGAAGAGATTAATGTTTTGAGTGGAAAGATGGATGAACTTATGAAATTGTTTGCTACTAAGAGTGCTTCTATTGATCCTAATGATATGCCTTTGTCTACTTTGATTGAGAATAATAATGAATCTATGGATGTGAATTTTGTTGGTAGGAATAATTTTGGTAACAACGCGTATAGAGGAAACTTTAATCCTAGGCCGTTCCCTAGTAATTCCTCTAATAATTATGGAAATTCCTACAATAATTCTTATGGAAATTTTAATAAGATGCCCTCTGATTTTGAGAATAGTGTTAAAGAATTTTTGATCTCTCAAAAGAATTTGAATGCATTGCTTGAAGAAAAATTGCTTAAAGTTGATGAATTGGCTAGGAACGTTGATAGACTTTCGCTTGATGTTGATTCTTTGAAACTTAGATCTATTCCACCTAAGCATGATATCAATGAGTCTCTCAAAGCCAAGACAATTTCCATTGATGAGTGCAAAGAAAGATCCGCTAGGTTGCGCGCTAAGAAAGATTGCTTTGTAAAAGCGTGTTCTTCTAGTCTCCATGAAAATAATGATGAAGATCTAAAAGTTATTGACGTATCCCTTATTAAATCCTTGTTTTGCAATATGAATCTTGATAATGATGGGACTGGATATGAGTCAACTTTAGTTAAAAGGTGTCCCAATAATTCGGAGTTTTTAGATCTTGATGCTAAATTTGGTAAAAGTGGGATTGGAGAGGTCAAAACTTTACATAGTATTGAACCCACTATTATGGATTTCAAGGAATTTAATTATGATAATTGTTCTTTAATAGATTGTATTTCCTTGTTGCAATCCATGTTGAATTCTCCTCATGCTTACAGTCAAAATAAAGCTTTTACCAAGCATATTGTTGATGCCTTGATGCAATCTTATGAGGAAAAACTTGAGTTGGAAGTTTCTATACCTAGAAAACTTTATGATGAGTGGGAACCTACTATAAAGAATAAAATTAAAGATCATGAGTGCTATGCTTTATGTGATTTGGGTGCTAGTGTTTCCACAATTCCGAAAAATTTATGTGATGTGCTAGGTTTCCATGATTTTGATGATTGCTCTTTAAACTTGCACCTTGCAAATTCCACCATTAGGAAACCTATGGGAAGGATCAACGATGTTCTTATTGTTGCAAATAAGAATTATGTGCCCGTAGATTTTATCGTTCTTGCTATAGATTGCAATCTTTCATGTCCTATTATTCTTGGTAGACCTTTCCTTGGAACAATTGGTGCAATTATTGATATGAAGGAAGGGAATATTAGATTCCAATTTCCATTAAGGAAAGGCATGGAACACATTCCAAGAAAGAAAGTTAAATTACCTTATGAATCTATCATGCGAGCTACTTATGAATTGAATGCCAAAGATGGCACTACTTAGATCTATTCTCGCTTTCGTGCCTAGCTAGGGGCGTTAAACGATAGCGCTAGTTGGGAGGGAACCCAATTTTATTTTTCTTTTTTTTACTTTTTGCTTCTGTTTAGTAATAAATATTTCATCCAGCTTCTGTTTAGATGTGTTTTCATGTTTTAATTAGTGTTTGTGCCAAGTAGAACCTATAGGATAAGCTACGGTGATAGTTAATTTGATTCTGCTGAAAAACAGAAACTTTTGCGCGCATGAAAATAATTTTAGTAAATCACAAAAACGTGCTTTTGTTCTTTTTGCTGTAGATCAATAGACAAATTTCCCAGGACTTCCTATTTTGGTAGGATTTTTAGACTTCCAGAAGTATTCGAAAGTTACAGATTGCTACAGACTGCTCTGTTTTTGACAGATTCTGTTTTTCGTGTGTTGTTTGCTTATTTTGATGCATCTATGGCTAGTATCAGGGGGTATGAACCATAGAGAAGTTGGAATACAGTAAGTTTAACACCAATATAAATAAAGAATGAGTTCATTACAGTACCTTATGTGGTGTTTTTTCTTTCTTGCACTAACGGAGCTTATGAGATTTCCTGTTGAGTTTTGTGTTGTGAAGTTTTCAAGTTTTGGGTAAAGATTTGATGGACTATGGAATAAGGAGTGGCAAGAGCCTAAGCTTGGGATGCCCATGGAACCCCAAGATATTCAAGGATAACCAAAAGCCTAAGCTTGGGGATGCCCCAGAAGGCATCCCCTCATTCGTCTTCGTCTATCGGTAACTTTACTTGGAGCTATATTTTTATTCGCCACATGATATGTGTTTTGCTTGGAGCGTCTTGTATGATATGAGTCTTTGATTTTTAGATTACCACAATCATCCTTGCTGTACACACCTTTTGGGAGAAACCCTCATGATTTGGAATTTATTAGAATACTCTATATGCTTCACTTATATCTTTTGAGCTAGATAATTTTGCTCTAGTGCTTCACTTATACCTTTTAGAGCACGGCGGTGGTTTAATTTTGTAGAAAGTGTTGATCTCTCATGCTTCACTTATATTATTTTGAGAGTCTTTTAGAAAAGCATGGTATTTGCTATGGTTATAAAATTGGTACTAGAATGATGGGCATCCAAGTTGGGTATAATAAAAACTATCATAGGAAGTGAATTGGATGCTATGATCAATTTGATACTTGATAATTGTTTTTAGATATGGAGGTGGTGATATTAGAGTTATGCTAGTTGGGTAATTGTGAATTTGAAGAATGCGTGTGTTGAAGTTGGCAAGTCTCGTAGCATGCACATATGGTAACCGTTGTGTAACAAATTTGAAACATGAGGTGTTTTTAGATTGTCATCCTTATGAGTGGCGGTCAGGGACGAGCGATGGTCTTTTCCTACCAATCTATCCCCCTAGGAGCATGCGCGTAGTGCTTGGTTTTTGATGACTTGTAGATTTTTGCAATAAGTATATGAGTTCTTTATGACTAATGTGAGTCCATGGATTATACGCACTTTTACCTTTCCATCATTGCTAGCCTCTTAGGTACCGTGCATTGCCCTTTCTCACCTTGAGAGTTGGTGCAAACTTCACCCACTACAAAAAAATACACTTCCGTGATGATACGTGTTTGTCACAGTAGGTCGCGTTTTTTGTCATGCATGTATATCCATGACGATTTTATGACAGAATCAAGATAGTCATACCTGTGCTGTCGTAGAAGTGTTCCATGACATTACCAAAATTATCATCACGGAAGTGTCCACTTCCATGACGATAAATCGCGCATCACAGAAGTGCTTTCGTCAAGGCTGACCGACACGTGGCATCCACCGTAACAGAACACTGTTAAGCTATCGGGTCGGGTTTTGGATCTGATAACCCGTTAACAGCCCCGACCAATAGGGATTTTCCACGTGTAAACTCATCATTGGCTGGAGGAAACACGTGTCGGCTCATCGTTGGGACAGATGTCATCCACTCATTGGACAGAAGGCGCCTATGATACGTCGGCACGTGGCACGGCCCAACAGAGGCCCATTCCTGTGAAAAGGTCGGCCCGTTTGACTTGGTCAAAAGGTGGCGGGCCGGCCCATGGAAAGCTTGTTAACGGCCTATTCGCATATAGCCCATTTACAGCCCGCTAACCCAAGGCCCGTTACGCCCTATCCGAATTAGGCCCAGTAGCGTCATCTGGGTCATCCAATATGATTCCAGCCCGTTTTCACTTCTGGCCCATGTATGGCCCATGACGTCTTTCGGCCCATATGAGGCCCTTTGTAACTCTTGGCCCTTTAATGGCCCGCGGTGAAACTGGCCCGTAATGCACAGTGTATCACTTTACAACCATTAACGGCCCGTGGTGAAACTGGCCTGTAATGAATAGTGTATCACTTTATACCCATTAACGGCCCGTTATTCCGTTGGGCCGTTTCCAGCCCATGTTATATTTCGGCCTTCTAAGAGCCCATTTATTCTTGGGCTCATTTCCAGCATTCGTTTACTTACGGCCCGTTATTGTCATTTTCTGCTTGTGGGCCAAATTCAGCCCGTGGTTACAGTCGGCCCGTTTGTGGTCCGTTAATACGTTGGGCCGTTTTCATAGCGTCATCAAATATGGCCTATTAACGATGGCCCGTTATGGTCGGCCCATGAACGGACGATTCCAACTCTAGCCCGTTTACGGCCATAATGCAGCCTGTTATTGGCCCATGTTTGGCCAATCGATCATACGGCCCGTATAAGGCCCATTGATGATGCGGCCCGTAGAAGGCCCATTGTTTCTATGGCCCGTAGAAGGCCCATTGTTTCTACGGCCCGTAGAAGGCCCACTGTTTCTACGGCCCGTAGGAGGCCCAGTGTCATTACAGTAAATATTAGCCCATGGTTATTGTGGCCTAGTTTTAAAAAAATAGGTTATTGCAGCCACTATCAAACCGCGGAAAAAGAACTGCAATGACTACATGCAAACAAATAAACAAGACAACAAGGAAATAAATAAGCAAGCAACTTACGCTAGGCTATCACGGCTATCACACATATTACATCCACCGGGCATCAAAGTTCGCCACCAGTGCAAATAAACGCGCCAACAAAAGAATATACAAAACTGAGAGCACTTCAGAAGGCACTAGGCCTGGCCAGGTCGCCCCCCCCCAAACAGCCGAAGAAGCTGTGTAGACCTCAGTTGTGTCAATGATAGATGCATCAACACTAGGTTTATGGCATGATGGTGCTCACAGCAGTCCTCTGACATCTTCATTGCATCTTTGACTTCAAGTCGGAGCTGAGCTGAAGCAAGCCTTTCCGCTTTAAGTTGAGACTGAAGAAGTCAAACTGATTGAGGCAGCGACTGCACAGAGGTTGTCTCACACCTGCTGGTGAGTAGCTTCAACTCACTGTCTTCATCAAGGCAGGACCTTGGAGTCATCTCGCTGTCCTCAAGATGGTTTGGCTCACTATCTTCCCTAAAGTTCTGCCTGGCATAAGAGATACGAATCTGAAAGAGAAACAAGGAGACACGTAACAGGTTTCACAATTATATAAGCAAATAAATGGATCTGTTCTGCATAAGGAACATGTTTTTACAACTACAATTTGAAACTGGTAGTTGTTGCAAACATCCAATCAGATGTAAACAGCAAAGCAAACAGCAGTGGTGGAAATGATGCCTATCCAAATCTATACTAGAACAAAGTTTGAAGGCTTAAGAAGGATGAACTTACATTACATGTTAACACGGGCTGGACAAAGCCCTTCTCCATGTTGATGGAAGGATAATTCAATAAATTCCCCAAAGAAAATTCTTTATAAGCGTTGCCATTATTCTACATTTTGCAAAGAGTAAATATAGATCAAATAATATTGGAAGAAACAGAGGATATGAAGCTCAGGTGCAGACTGATGATACATAATCAAATAGCAATTAATTAAGTACAGCGTTACAAGGCAAAAGGGAGAGAGGTACTGACAAGAGCAATGCAGAGCCCAATATTGTTTTGAGATTGTATGATCCTTTGAGCAAGGAGATTCATCTGAAATTAGTTTTCATACAAGAGAGAAGGTAAGGCACAAGCAGAAATTTAGGAGTTCAAATTTTGAATTGATATCATAGACAGTACCTGACGCTGGGCTCCCAGCAGTTCTAATAGGGGTTTGGCCACTGGAGTAGGGGTAAAGTGTGGTACAGTTGGGCCTGTGTTTTCTGTGGCTGCTGATCTATCTGATTTAACAGGTATGACTACCTTTTCCAAATACCTAGTTTGTACTCCTTGAGGATCTGCACTCACCCTCTTCCTTTTGGACATCTATTACGAAAGAACAGCATTTGACTGGAAAAACATTGTGTGACGACACATGGAATAGGTACAGAAAATGGATAGGTATGGCATATACTCATATATGATGCTTAAACTAAGCAGATGGTGTAACAAAGTAGAAGTAATGCAAGAGGTCAGATGCAAAATATGTGTGACCAATACAACTTTGCAAAGTTAGAGCAAGCACCTTGATGGGTGAATAAGATAGGCCATCCTCCACCATGCCAAGTTTGTTAGCCAGTGGATTGTTCCGCAGCCCATTCTCATATTCATTTTGATAATGTTCAATATCTGACATGCATGAAAACATAAAAACAAGTCCGATTTTCTTTGTAATGCAAAAGTGATTCTAATCCAATACTGCCTCCCTGTAAACCCCTTTGTGCTATCTCTGCAATTCTTTTAAGAGATGCCATGCATGCTGTAATTTGTTGTGTGCATTAATATAATGTGGCCTACTACTCAAAATATGAGAGCTCCAGAAGTGATGACACTTCGCAGATGACAGCTTCAACATATAGTAAAGAAGAACAAGTCGACCTGACCTGGCAGATTCAAAATATACTATGGGAGAACAACTCGACCTGACCAGTCGACCGCAAGAGAAGAGTATCATCTTAAAGAAGAGCAGAAGAGCAAGCAGATTGAAGATATTACAAGTCTTTCAATACAATGTCGGTTGGCCACCCATGATGAACCAGAGCACACAGAGAAATACTATTCTTTCTGGTCTCTCCATATGTGGCTCACATGCATTTCGAAACTAAAGTAGGAACATTTAGCTAACCAATTAAACATCTCTCAGTTTTACTAATATCAGCAATAATATCAGATATGAATTTGTACAACTAAGCTTGTTTAGCTCGATGGATGGAGCAGTGCTATTACGACACGAACCACGTAGCCTGATTGTGGTCATCATAAAATGGGGAAACCATAAGCATGATGAGTACAGTGCTGACCGTGGCAGTGGGATGGCAGATCTGAAGCTGCAAACCGCGCAAAGGGTAGTTAGCAACCGATGTTTGCTTTGAAATAACAACTAAGATTTGGTATGGACAAGAAAGTACGGTCAACAAGTGACAAAGAAATGCAATTATGCTGTCTCTCTATATGTCGCGACATGCATTTGGAAAATCAAGTGGGACCTTTAGCTAACCAATTAAATGTGTCGGTTAACTAATATCAGTATCATATCACAATCATTATTGAACAACTAAGCTTTCGAATTCTAAGTGTTGTGTTGTTTAGCTTGAAGGGTGGAGTAATGCTAGTATGACAGAAAGCACCTACGCAGATCATAGTAGAGTAGATAAAAGGGGAAAACCCTAAGCATCAAGAGAAAAATCAGGAAAGTGGAACTAGCTGGACCAGTGGGTGGCGCACATGCTTTTCGAAACGAATATAGGAACATTGGGTGACCAATTAACCGTTCTCTGTTTTAGTGATATGAGCATCATATCAGATTCGTATTTCAACACGTAAGCTTTGGGTTGAGGTCTTGAGGAGCACTGCTAGCATGACACGAAGCACCTACGATGATGGTAGTGAATATAAAGGGGGGAAACCATAAGCTTTACGAGTATAGTGCCCGTTCCCTGGCGGATCTTAAGGTGCAAACCAGACAAAGCTACTTCGCAACCAATGTTTGCTTTCAACTAGCCACTACGATTTGGTACGGACAAGAAAAGTACAGTAAACAAATTACGATCTATTTTCCGGGTGAGATCAAGAACTTAAGCATATATGGAAGAGTACCACCTCTCTTGCGACGCTGTGTAGGCCTATGCTGATACGTTGAGGGTGCTGCGGGTGCGATGGCTGTCGGCGGCGGGGAAGAAGACTTTAGACGGAAGACGGCCGGGTCAGGGGATATATCCTGTTGCTGTGGACGAGGCGGTCGTAGGAGCGGCAACGGCAAGGTGGACGACATCGCCGATGAAGTGAGAGGAGGCAATGAAAGGATCCTAGTCCAGCATCGTGGATGAGAGACGTCCATCTCTTGCAGTGGACAACAGGGTAGGGGTAGCAGCTCTGGCAAGGTGGAGGATGGGGTGGCGGACGGAGGAGGCTGGCCGCAGTGCGGAGGTTGTCGTGCCGCCGACGGTGTATGAATGGGGAAACGGAGGGGAGGGGGGATCTCAAACTTTGGGACGCGCTTCTCTGAAATGTGGGAAAGTTACGAACTTATCCCCCGTTTAAAATTTCGGACATCGCGTCGGTTGGGGATAGGACGGTAATCTCGCATCTCCCAAATATTTGTCGGTAACTATTTCGGGCGAGGAGAAGGTGTTTTTCCGCCCACGGTTGGCGCCCACGGTGTATGAACGGGGCTGACAGGTAGGGCGGTTGTGTGATGTCTGAGGGAAGTTACACATCTGCCCTAATTTAAAATATTAGCCTACATCGATTTCGGACGAGGAGAGTTTGTTTTGCCACCCATCGTGTATGAATGGGGAAATGGAGGAAGAGACACATGTCTTTCAGACGAGCTTGAATCAAATGTGTTTTGCCGCCCACGTTTGGCGCCCACCGTGTCTGAATGGGCTCAGAGGCCGTCGTGTCACGTCTGATTGAAGTTACTAGTCTACCCCTATCGACAGCAGTGTAAATCCGATCGATAAGGATGTCAAGTGTCAGGGGTAGACAGTAATTTCCATCTCGCAAACACTTGCTTCGGGCAGCCCACAAATTATAGTGAGTGTTTAGCCGCTTCGTTCAAAACTTGGGAGAATTAGCATTCACGTTTGCCCTGGGCCCTGGCAAACTAAATTCAAATCCAATTTGTATTCTATTACGAATATCCACAGATAATTCTACGTTTTGTTATTTATTTCTTCAAAACCACAACAAAGATTTATTCCACCTTTATATATGATTATGATTTAGAAATGCCGTGATCTTCGAATTCAGTAGGTTGGATACACTCTGAGTCAAACAGTTATTTCATCCAATACAATATGCTCACACGAAAAACAGTTCACCTTATGTAAATCATACAAGTACTGAGGATTACCTCGCCTAAAAAATTCGGATCATTACAACACATGGACAACATAGGGGGTCTTGCAACATAATCCATTCAGAGACATGACACAACATGCAAGTACAATAATCTAATGACAATTTCAACTGGTATCTAAAGAAGAACTGGGATTACCTTGGGCTTCAGATAGCAAAAACAGCAGGACCTCCTCCGTCTTCAAATGCAACATTCTTACTTCCTCCAATTCTTGGGTTGCTTGCATAATGCGTGCCGCTAATTCCGTAATTTCCAACCTCAAGATAAAGATTACCTCATTCATGGCAGCCACACCATCTCTTTCTGCCTCTAGTAGAGCCTCAAGCACTATAATATCTGTGCTCAGACTTCTCTTTGGAGGTGTTGCCTCCGAACTGCTACTATCTGGTAACATGGATGGCGCACTGCTTCCACAAATAGATTCTAGGGTTGTACATTGTGTCCTAGTGTGAACGACATCCTAAAAGGTTTCCGCTGGACATAAGTAAGAGATAGTTATCGTATGATCCAGGTAGTAAGCTTACATGGTAAACGACGGACGAATTATTGCCGAGCATGGCAAGCTATATTTAAATGGTTCGAAGCAGCATCAGCTGAAAAGAAATTAAAATGGTAAGATGAAACTAGGGATGTATGTGGCAAATAAACGGCATCCGCCAGTCCCATCTAGTTAGTTTTTGCTAGCTCGCTAGCTCATTTTCCTCAAAAAACAAAAACTCTTTTGAACTATCATACCACTAGTGGACTTTAATCAGGATTAAACGGGTCCCAGTTGACATCCCTAGTTGAAAGGGAGTGTACCACCGCTATATTTAAGTTGCCAAGGCATCTAAGCAGTTGATGTAATGTGAGAAAGCACTTAACAGTGTGGCCTCATATAAACTACGAAGACAGTCTTGTGATGAAGTTGAGAGGAAAAGTTAAGGACTCAAATGAAATAGGGATGCATTTCTTTACGATAGTACAGCAGGCACTGCTGACATATTGGCCAACTTAGGTATAGCATAACAACAAACAAGCATTCGAATCAAGCAATACAGCAAAGCAGACAACTGAACTATTTGTAATTCGGTAGGATTACAGGTTGAGGGCACAAGCCAAGAAATCAGCCCACTCGCATTACATTTCACATGTACTAAAACACACTGGCTTACCATATGTTGCTGTGAAGCCTCGCTGCTGTTGCAATGTTCTTTGAAGATATCGTCAGCATCCCGTGGTTGCAAATCAAGTTGTTGTAGTTTATTCTGCACCCTCTATTTAGGTAAATTAATTTTAATCGCATGCACTGGTCTGAATTGATCATCATGGTTCATCTAAACTAATGAAAGAAGGGTGTGTGCATACACGACAATATATCTGCTTCCCTCTATTTTTATGCTTGATCGAGGTGCCAGCCCCAAAAGAACAAATATTTTGCTTGATGGGGTTGGCAGCTCCATATTTAATAGAAGCATCAAATTAGTCATGCAACTTGGGAAGATCAAGAACACACAAACAAGTAATGAACAGAGGCTCGGAGCAATGATGTAATAGCTAGCATGAGAAAATGTAGGGTAAAACGAACAAAAAGCAGCGGAACCACATGCTAGTTTGCTGATGTGTAATTAAGCATAGAGAACATTAAGCTGTCTGATGGAACCAATAGGTGGCATCAGAACAACTCCATTATCATAAATATAGCATTCAAGAAGTAAAATAGTAGGCAGTGATATCTAGGAAGTACAGTAGTACTTAGGACAAAACTAAAGCATATTAACTATATGTGCACTGGTATGTAATTTAGCACATGTAGCATGTTCACTGCCAGAAGTATGGCCCTACAGGTGCAAGCAGAATAACGCGTCTCATGAAAAACTGAATGATGCCCTGAAGAAATTCAAAGGTGCGGTGCTTATGCTAGGAAAGTGAACGTAGGCGCCGGCCGTTGGATAATAGTACCTGATTCTCGGCGGCGTATGGGTATCGTTGTCATACTTGATAGCTAAGGATCGTCGATGGTGCTCGTGTTGCGGTTGAGTTTGGGCCGGCTGTCGCCGTCGCTGAAGTGGCTCCGGTGTTACGGTTGCGGCGCCTGTCGACATACAAGAAAGCTCATCTATGGTAAGTGAACAGTTGCATGATAAAGAGAAAAACCGAAGGAGTACAAATCGAAATAACCTGATGAGGCTGCGGCGTCGGTAAAGCAGGGCCGGTGGAGTTGAATATGGCGTCCGTGGAGCGGGTCCGGTGCAGTGGACGAAGGCTTCGGCGGGCGCGTTGTACAGTGCTTTCGGTGAGGCGGATCTGTTGCGGCGGATGAGGACTTGTATGAAGGGCTAGCGAATGGGCGGACGAGGGAGTCAGTGAAGGGCCTACACTGTGGTGGACGAGGGCGCCGGTTAAGCATATCCGGTGCGGTGGACCATGATGGCGGTCAAGGAGATCTGGAGCGATGGACAAGCCAGTCGCTGAAGCGGCTCCGGTGAAGTGGTGAGTTGGCAGTTGGGGGTTCCAAGGTGCGGAAGGTAGATCCGGCGGGGTGTGAGGTCCACCGCTGCGGAGGAGGACTAGATTCGGCGGCTTGCCGGGGTTGGGGGTCGGGGAGGGGAAGGGGAGGGGTTCTGGGGAAGAATATTCAGGGCAAAGAGGGGAAAACAATGGAGTTACAAAAGCAGCCCTTCTCCGTTCATGTGGCAGGGGTAAAACAGGAATATCACAGGGCTAAACTTTCGGGCGCGTGATATTTCGATGTGAGCGGGAAGTTTGAAAGCTTTTGGCGCCTAAAATTATAAGTACTCTGCTCTCGTACGGCCGACTATGATATCATGGTTGTTTTGCACGCAAAAAAATGTGCAAGTTTTGAAAATCAATGTCTCCACTCGAAACTTAGACTGTCCATTCAAATCAAATATGGATCATTGAGCTACTACAAGCAAATACCATCATCCGGTCCAATTCAAATGAAATTCCAAATGTGTTTATCCTAAATATGATGACAAAAGCAAAAATGTGTATGTGTATGAATAAAGTGGATGATCATAAAGTTTGAACATGCCCGTATGTGTATATCTCTAGGTTTGATATATGAATTTGAAATCACGGAATCCCGGCTTAAAAAATGTACCTCCGTTTAAATGAATTACAAAAGCTAATGATGGAGTCGAATTCCAAAATTCCAATCTTGTAATTCTGGTACATCAAGGTATATCACGCTTGTTCAAAAGTATCGTTATCTCATAGTCCAAACTGTGAAACAAATAGATCAACCATGAGTGCACAATTTCTCAATTACACTAAAGTCCCTCAAATATAGACACCTCACTCTTTATCTGAAGCC